>NW_024710935.1:0-187500 GCF_018991925.1 Homarus americanus | reverse complement strand
GTGTAAATCATGCTCATTAATGGTGACACTTGGCTTTAGAAACTCTCCACGTATCTGTCGTGTCCATTGACGGTATGACACGAGTGGTGGTGGTGGTATACCTGCAGAGTGCCTTAGTGTGGGGTGGTGACTCCCTCCCTCCCTCCCTCCCTGACTTACACTGTGAATAAAGGAAATGTGTCGTATTTTTTCCAGATAGTTGAAGACGTGATGTGTTCCATGATGCCTTATTAACATAGATGTGTTTTGTTGGTTAAAGTTCCACGTGGTTTAACATGTTAGTTAATTAAACTTGTGTTGTGTTGTTAGTGAAGCCTTATTGAGATGTACTGTGTATATGTATTTAAGATATTACAGTAGACTACAGATGTATAATTATATTTTATTACTTGAAAATTTGTCATATATTCGACACCCTGTTGATGTAATTAAGTTGAGTCGAATTCGTGTCATTACGGGATAATGAACGTGTGGCATATATGTTAATAAGAGATACTGATTAATGTTAAATATACCGTATGGTCTTGGACACACACACACACACACACACACACACACACACACACACACACACACACACACACACACCACCCACGCACCCCTGCCCTCCACCCTCTTATCCCTAACACTGTGACCGCTAAGTAACCCAATATAGCACCAATATCGCCTCTTCACGGCATCCGGACGCCATAAATCGCAGTGCCATCAGCGAGGAGCCATTTCTCCCTGGCACTCGCCCGTAAAACAAGCCATTGATAGATCATAAATACGTCGGAGACTTATTTTTTTTTCCTTTGCGATATTCTGGTCTCGCGTCAGGTCTCACTCCACCAATTTCTCTTCCATTCATCGTCTGTTTACCATCTTTATCATGTTCTTGCCATCTCCCTGTATTATTGATTCCCTGCTGTAGCGTGTGTTACCTTTAGACTTTATCATTCGTTGGCTATTTTGTCGATGGGGAGCGATACAAAACACGGCAATGGGCTTGTGGCTCACAGAACGAAAGGGAGAGAGATGAACGATTCGACGCCGTGACCACAAGACTTCGATCAGGAGGTGAGTGTGGGCAGAGGGGCCGGGGCTGTCCACTGGCGATAAATCACGCTATTCCCAGATTGCCATGGGGAGGTAAGCACAAAATATTGTTACTGTAAGTGGGTTAGATGCGCCGCCCTGATGGAGTTGTTCAAGGGAAGGGAGGGAAGGGAAGGGGAGGGAAGGGAGAGGCCTAGGAAGAGGGGAGAAAAATAGAGAGAAAGAGAGAGGGGAGTGAGCTTTGATGGGGAGTAGGGGAAAAAAAGATAAGAGGGAATAAGTTTGAGGAGAGAGGAGAAGGAGGAGGGGTAAGGGGGGTGGTCAGAGGGACAGGAAGTAGAGAAAAAGACGGACTTGGAGGACATTATGTAAGGGAAATAGAGAGGGAGGAAAGAGAGGAGGGGAGTAAGAGTGGTTAGGGGGAGGAGGTTGGAGTAGAAGGTTGTCCGTTTCTGGGAATTGTTGTGCTTTAGTGTGTGTGTGTGTGTGTGTGTGTGTGTGTGTGTGTGTGTGTGTGTGTGTGTGTGTGTGTGATATCCTTCTAAACATGTGACTTACAAATTATTATAATCAGGTTTGAGCGAGAACAGGTGTGACAGGTCTGATTAATTAAGATGAAAGAGAAAAAAAACATAAAATGGTTTGGTCGTGTGATTGAACGAACGAGAATAGAGGGAGGAGACCAGAAGGAAGATAGACAATAGTAGGAAATAAGAGACAGAGAGAGAGAGAGAGAGAGAGAGAGTACTTACAAAACACTAGAGGAGAAGGTGGGGAGAGATAAGGAGAGTGGTGACAGAAAGACAAACAGACAGACGTGGTGTACATAACCCTTCATGAATGTCTAACACAACATATCATAATAACTAACTTAATTCAGATTACATCACAAAAAAAAACACTGTCTTTCTTCCTATTTCAGCAACACCACCTTGATCAATAAAACTCTACAATTCACTAATATACCAAACTTTTTTTTTTTTTACCACAAGAGAATCCTTAAACAGGTGACTGCCTAATATAATCCATACCTGTACTATATATCAAACTGTGTCTTTATGGCCACAGTGTGTATGGGAGGGGGCAACATAAAAGCTCCACTGTAGAAGCATTAACTCAAGCCTTCCACTAAACGGCGGTGATTAGAATTCCACGCCAATTTTTTTTATGTACACTAAAGCCGGTGGTCGATTGAGCTAATTTAACCAGAGACAAGAGGAAGTCTTTGTGGTAGCTAGCGGCACCTTGAGGGTCGATTAATGTTAGTGTGTCACCCAAGGATGGTTTAGTCTTTAGTGGAGAAACATGTCATTATAATACCTTGATTAACTATCGCATCAATAACTGGGGGATGGGTTTACCTTACTGTGTGTGTGTGTGTGTGTGTGTGTGTGTGTGTGTGTGTGTGTGTGTATTTTACCTACATCTTGCCGGATTCTTTGTATTCACTCAGAACCACCGGGCGATTAAGTGAGGTTGACGAGGGCCGCGAGTTTTAACAAGAGTCCATGACATATAAGAGACCATTGGTGTGGCCGCTGCGGGGAGCCTCGTAAACCTTGTATAGGGTGTCAGATAGCACAGGTGAGTAGTGTTAGATGCACCATTGATCCTCTACCTGCGTGTACACCTGTTGTGCTTTTGTTCCCGGATGATACATTTTAATCGTCTCTTAGTATTGTAACACAGGTAATGGTGATGACGATAAGGATATTAGTTGAAGTTGTGATGATAATGACAATAATAATGATAATAATAATAATATTCGTCGTAGTTGTATTATTATTATTATTATTATTTCGGTTCCTATTTGTAATAATTATATAATATATGAGTTATAACATATATAACTATACCAGGATATAGGAAGGTGGGCAATTTTTCTCTTGACTTTAAATTTAATTGTTGTTCTTAAGATTGACTTTTTAAGGTATGGGAAGTGACTCTTGGATGAGGAGGGGAAGGAAGAGAATAATAGAGGAAGAAGAAGGAAGAGGAGGAGGAAGGAGAGGATATAGTAATGGTGATAGTAGTAGGGATGGTAGTGATGGTTGTAAGGATGTTGTTAGGAATGGTGGTGGTGGTGGTGGTGGTGGTGGTGGTGGTGGTTAATAGTGGTATAACTGTGGTAGAGATAGTGGCGGTGTTGGTTAGGGGTGATAGTGTGGTGGTAGCAACGTCTCACCTGTCACTCTTAGACAATGTTCTCTGCCTTATATGTATAGAATTGAGACATAAATCAGGTTGGTGGGGAGGAGGTCACCTAACAAGGAGTATTGTCTGACCGGGAGCTACCTTCTACGCAACCCTGATTTATCGTTTGATTCTCCACTAAGCATTGACTTTTATGTGTGGATTTGATGCCTCGGACCGGGGAGGGGGAGGGGGGTGAGAGGAGGGGGTAGAGGGAGGAGAGGGAAGGGAGAGGAGGGGGAAGGAGAAGGGGTACGAGAGAGGAAGGTAAAGGAGAAGAGATAAAGTAGAGGTTGAGGTTGGAAGTGGAGACGGGAGGGGGGCGTGGGAGAGGTGGATAGATGGGTGAATGGATGGATAGGTGACACTTGGCAGGTGGATAGATGTGTAATTGTGGTAATATAATAATGATAATGGTAATAAGGACGATAAATGATAATAACAATGAGAATAATAATAATGATATTTGAACGTACACACACACACACTCTCTCTCTCTCCACCATTTTATAACCAATATCTCTACCGCTCTTATCGCTTCACATCATCACATATAAATAAACAGTTCTCACTATATTGTATCATCTATATCACCTTTTTTCTTTATATATATAACCTGAGTATTTTAACTAGCGCCAGTCTTATCAGTGACGTAGATATATGGTAGGAGAGAGAGGGAGAGGGGGTCATATTCTTGTGTTTATATATAGATGGATAGATGTTTAGGATAGATATATAGATGTGTGTGTGTGTGTGTGTGTGTAAAGTTTAATTTGCTTAGTATTATATGATATAAAAATACTCTCTCTCTCTCTCTCTCTCTCTCTCTCTCTCTCTCTCACAGCTGGTCCCAAAATTCAGGCATTATCCTAATATCACTTATACAACTTTCCTCTCTGATTATGCCACGATAATCACCAAATGTAATTATCACCCACCATCTGCGCCTTAGCGTCTCCACAAAACACAATCAGATAATTCCTTGTTTATCACTGGCGCCGTCAAGTTTTATGACCAATTATTGACGATAATTTCTACATGGACGAGTCGAGCGTGGGTGGTGCTCGGCTGCCTGACGTACGATCATCTTAGCTTTCCTCTCGACGTCGCCTCCAATGATAAACAAAACACCACCACTTTCAGGGCGAAGACACTACAGTAACACGACTTTAGCAAAAAATTCCTCCTAGCTTGAGTTAATCTGGATATTACGTGACATACAAATATACAAACATTAAAATAATAATAATAATAATAATAGTAATAATTTATCCTCACACGTATTGATATCTTAGACAAAAAACCCCACAAAATATGGATTGAAACATTGACTAGAAGACGGAGTGTTTAGGGTCAAGACACTTTTAAATCCCCCGTTAGTTGTGTTGACGTCTTTGACCTATACCAAGTGTGGCATATTATTACTACGGTGTGTGTGTGTACCTGTGACTGTTGTCTTGTACGATAACCCCGAGAAACACTCCAAACTTAAATGAGTCTTGTATTAAAAGTAAATAAATCCAATTTCTCACGGAGTCCACAAGTGATAAAATTTGGCGAATATATTTTATTTATTTATTTTTTTAAATTGTATAAAATATATAAAATAAGATGCAATTTTTAACCTGTTATTGAGTTTTGTTTATATGTTAAAATAATCCACCTCTTTGGCTGTACATATATTTTAAGTTGATTTACACACACTATATATATTATCTAATTTATTATAAGGTATATCTATATGCCACCAGGTCTCGGCTCTCACACCGATTGTAAAATAGTCAACATGAAGTTAGTGAGCGTGACATGAGTGTGTTTCTTGGTATCTATTTACAAAACAGGTCTGTAAATACCTTCAAACTTGCTTTATAACCTACTTAGAGAGAGGGGGGGGGTGTAGAGAGAGAGAGTGAGAAAGAAGTGGGGGTAGAGAGAGAGGGGAGTTAGAGAGAGACAGAGCGCAAGACAGGGGTGGTTACAGAGAGAGACAGAAGGCAATACTGTCAAAAGGAGAAGGATCTGGTGGGAAGGGAGGAGACAGCCCACACGTGAGTTAGGTCATGACCTTGGGCGTGGGTGACACCTGAACGTGCTGGGTCACATCATGTCTCTTTGACCTTTGCTGAGACGAAAAAAAATTATTTACCTATCTTTTGTCTCTCTCTCTCTCTTTCTCTCTCTCTCTCTCTCTGACTGACTGACTGGCTGACTGACTGACTGACTGAGATTCTTTTACCTGGCTCTCACTGACATGACTTACTACATGTCTTCAGACAGTTTATGACACAGCTTCTGACACATTATGAAACAGCTTATGACACAGATCATGATTATGGTACAGCTTATGACACAACTTCACCTAACAACACAACTTCAGCTTACGACACAACTTCAGCTTTTGACACAGCTCATGGCACGGCTTGACCTCCCTTCACTCAGCAGCCTGTGTGTAACTCCCTGAACCAATAATGTCTCCCTGTGTGACGTGAAAGTGACTCTGGAAACTGAACTTCTTTCCGGTATATTTAGTTGGCACTGCACTCGACCGCCTTCTCTTCCCCAACCGTAAAGTTAGGTACCTATTTTCTTACTGTTGGTTAGGTTAGGTTTGGTTAGGTATTCTCCGATAAATAACGACCACCCAAGTTTGTCATACAGACTAAGCACCGCTGATTTGCAAATGGTCGTCTGTGGTCGTAAATACATGCTCAGGACCCGGGATTTTGCGACAAGAGACGACTAATGATACAGGTCGTGTTGTGGCGCTTATCAGTAAGACCGAGTCGTGACCTGTGTTGTGGAGGCGGCGATGACGACTCGCTTGATGACGTCCTTCCTGCTGGTAAGAAGGTAATCAAGCAGGTCATAAACATGTAAACAAAATGACCAAGATGATTTGCGTCATTGTCTTACGATACCTTGAAACGACGTGATATATTTTTCTTATTTGTTCTTAAAAATTATTAAAAGTTTGCTACTTAATCCAATGTTATTATAGTTAAGTATAATACGACATTATTGAAAATTGACGTCTCACCCCTGGTATAATTCTGTGGGTTACTAAGCATGGGTACAGGTAACACTGCATCCAATATCGATACCTGACGAAACACCATTGTATTTGGATACGTATTTATAGAGGTAAAGCGTAATCCTGAATGACTTAGAGATACCTTTTAATTAATATCCTTCTTCTTGGTCTTAATTGCAGGTGTCTCAGGTGGGGTCATTAAGTAAACTCACTATTACTTTAAGGAATGATTTGGAATTATTGTTAAGCTGCTCTAAGAATAGCAAAATATCCCTCACAATGGAAAGACACGCATCAGTTAAGTCAGGAAAGGCGCAGGTATAGAGCTGAGGTGCGCATAGATGACTTTTGTAATTATTTCACGGTTGAGGAAAGTACTAGAATAATCAGAACATTGAATTTGAAAACAACAACAATAATAATAATAATACGTTACACAAAATATTACAAATCATAAGACCACACATTAAAAATATAATTGATACGAACACAAGACATTTAATGAGAATGAAAGATTAGTCGAAATATTAAATTATGTCCCCCCAGAATGACCCATAATATTTATAAATTAAAAAAATAAATAGAAAAAAATTGTGTGTATTTACCGTAATTTGGTCGTTTGCTCAGAGTTTTGCTTTGATATGTAGAAAATGAAGTCATTACGGCTAATTTAACGTGTCGGTGTGACGGTCGACTCTCACACTCATGTCTCCCTTTGATGATAATAGTCAATACAAGTTTAATGGTTTAATGTTGGTTTGATTTGATTTATTGATGGTAAGATGAGGTTTAATTCACCAGGTGTATAATATTAAAGGTAGGAGTTGATGTATTTTTTATTTATTTATTTATTTTTTATTTTTTGTGGTGATGTGGAGTGTAGATATGACGGCACTGTACTCGACCGATATCATTTCACCAACTGTAAAGTCAGCTATAGGTGGACTGGCTTGGGCTCGAACCAATGACTTTAAATACAGGAATAGAGTGCTGTAGTACATAATGTTTAGTTTACATTGAATAATATTGAGAGTAATGAATAGTTTACAGTATACCACTACACCACTATACTACTGTACCACTGTACCACTCAACCACTGTACCACTACACCACTATACTACTGTACTGCTGTACCACTCCACCACTGTACCACTACACCACTATACTACTGTACCACTGTACCACTCCACCACTGTACCACTACACCACTATACTACTGTACTGCTGTACCACTCCACCACTGTACCACTGCACCACTGTACCACTGTACCACTGTACCACTGCACCACTGCACCACTGCACCACTGTACCACTGCACCACTGCACCACTGTACCACTGCACCACTGTACCACAATATTTAATATGACATACGGTAATAGCCGATGGTACGAACCCTACAAAAAATTAATTTAATTAACTCACCCTTGAAGCCAAAGCTCAGTACATTACCTAAATAAACGCTGGCTGGTAACATACACTTGAGGTTTACATCATACTATGTATACATCATCTTAGGTATACATCATCCTAGGTATACATCATACTATGTATACATCATCCTAGGTATACATCATAATATGTATACATCATCCTAGGTATACATCATACTATGTATACATAATTTTAGGTATACATCATCCTAGGTATACATCATACTATATATACATCATTTTAGGTATACATCATACTATGTATACATCATCTTAGGTATACATCATACTATGTATACATCATCTTAGGTATACAACATCCTAAGTATACATCATGCTGAGTATACTTCATAATAATAATACATTATACTGGGTCACACTAGTGTCCCTCGACTGTACGTCATACTAATACAATACCCCTCCAATAACTGGTTCCCTCCCTCCCCCCTCCCTATCTACCCCCTACTTTCCTCCGTGTCCTCCCTACCTTACCCTCCCACCTACCCTCTCTTCCATCTCACCGCTTCCTCCCTCCCTCTTTCATTGCATCCATATATATTCTTTCTCTCTTACCCTCCCTCCCTCCCTCCCTCCCTCCCCCCTCCCTCCCGCTGCCTCTAAACCTCCCCCTCGCTCTTTCCATCATCCCAAATCCCTCCCTCATTTTCCTTCTTCTCTCTACCTTTCCCTCACCTCATCCTCTTTCCACCTACGTCTCTCCTCATCCCTCTCCTCCCTCCCTCCCTCCCTCCCTCCTCCTACCTCCCATCCTCCTCCCTCCTCCCTCCCCTCTCCTGTTCCATCCCTCCCTCCCTCCCCCTCTCTCCCTCTCCTGTTCCATCCTCTCCTCCCCCCTCTCAGATGATCCAGGGAAGAGCAATATTATCACAAATATTACACATTAGCGCACCCAGACTGGTATTTACGACAGTAGTAATACTTCTTGTATAATGGCGCCGTCCGGTTAATGGTGCCGTCTCCGGGGGTGGGGGGGGGGTGTGGAGGAGGGGGGGTTGAATCTCTCTTTATTCAGCTTTGTACCTCCAAAACTCACTCCTCCAAATCTTTACTGTTTTGAGCTCTTCTAATACTAAGATGAAATAGTTGGAGGTTGACCTTGAAGTAATCTAAAAATAAGGTAGATCATTTGGAGGTTGACCTTAAAATAATCTATTGTGAAGGTTGATTATTTGGAGGTTGACCTTAAACAAGAGGGTGAAGAGACAATGACATATAATTGTTCCTGAGTATTGGTTGTCAATGTTCGGTTATCTTTTTGAAATCTCTGTACCTTTACCTGTACTTGACTGTACCTGTACTTGTCTGTACCTGTACTTGCCAACAGGTAGAGCCTCGGTCATTCATCCCTGGTCACTTGTGGGTCATATATGTGTTTGGTTTATAACTTCTGTCAGAATTTAACATAAACAAAACTATGGTTTAAGGTAAATTTTTAGTTAATATAAACGCTCCAGG
Organism: Homarus americanus; assembly: GCF_018991925.1. Taxonomy (NCBI): domain Eukaryota; kingdom Metazoa; phylum Arthropoda; class Malacostraca; order Decapoda; family Nephropidae; genus Homarus; species Homarus americanus. The sequence continues at coordinate 178,330 of NW_024710935.1, read as the reverse complement.
TGTCAACTCCAGGTAACAGGTGTGTTTTATCATTACCACAGCAAGGTAGGAGAGTGCTGAGGTGAACTGTTCAGAGTATTACTCGTATCCAGTCAATATTACTCTTATCCAGTCAATACTTAAGACACTTGCTTTAGACTCAGATAAAAACACATTCACCTTCTCAATATTCCATAACTTTAATATTAATATATATATATATATATATATATATATATATATATATATATATATATATATATATACACACTTTTTTTTGGGGGGGGGAGGAGGAAGTAGATTGAGCCAGAGAGTTAATAAACACCACCAGGGGGAGCCACCAGAGGGAGCCACCACAGCTTGTACACTCTTGCAATCCAATCACGAGGCACTCAGTTGTTGTTGTTGTTGCATAAATATAGAGTAATACAGTGGTGTGTTTTTTGGGGGGCAACATTGCATGGGAGGGGGATGCAAGGGGGTCACACGTTCCAATAAACTGCCCGACTACTAAATTGGTAGATTATCCTGATGTAAGAGAGCCTTCATTATCACACAGCTTGGATATTAAACTAGTGTAGTGGGCCTGTCTCTCCCTCCCTCTCTCCCTTCCTCTGGTCGGTCGTGTCATAGGGGCGCCTGCAGCCTACTCGACTTGTGGTCTGTGATGTTGTGACAGATTTTTCGTGTTTCTAATTAAAAATATTGTAATATTTTTCTTGTATATTTTTTAAAACATAAGATAATTTGTTTTTAATTTTATTTGGCATTATTCTTTTCTTTGTAATTAAAAATATATTAATTTTTTCACACTTAAAAAAATTTACTTTAGAGATTATGAACTTATTTTCTATTTTTTTTTATTTACTTTTTGTTTTAATTTTGTGTTTTTAGTTAGAAATATCATTATTTTTTTTAATCGTCAAATAAATCACTCCTGAATTTTTTTTATTTTTTGTTTATGTTTGAGTTTTTAACATGTAATTATATAGATTAGTACATTACATTTATTTAATACAGTACTTCATTCAGGGCTTATTAATTCCTCTTGGCTCTTTAAAGTAATTTATTTTGTGGTAATTAATTCAGAATAAATTCATTGGATTATTATCAGTTTATTTCAGAAGAACATAATTATTTTAGTGCTTAATTTAGGAAGTATATTTTTTGTGTATATTTCAGAAACATTATACAGTATATATAAAGTTACTTAGCAGTGAGTTAATATAGCCACTTCGTTATAATGAGTTAATGTATCCACTTCGTTATCATGAGTTAATGTATCGACTTCGTTATAATGAGTTAATATATCCACTTCGTTATCATGAGTTAATGTAGCGACTTCGTTATAATGAGTTAATATATCCACTTCGTTATAATGAGTTAATATATCCACTTCGTTATCATGAGTTAATATACCACCTTCGTTATAATGAGTTAATATATCCACTTCGTTATAATGAGTTAATATACCCCCTTCGTTATTATGAGTTAATATACCCCCTTCGTTATAATGAGTTAATATATCCACTTCGTTATAATGTTCACAACTATATAGGTAACATTATACTTAACCTAAACCTTATTTAATATATTTTGTCATGTTTATATCGCAAAAATATATATCGCTATTAAAACATGTAACATTATTATCGGTATCCTAATTGTCCTGTCAACTATTTATCGCGCTAATAGTCTCGTTTGCATATCATTATCGCTATTACGCAAATATAATAATTAATTAATCTCTTATTATCATTGTCCGGATATAAATGACGGGAGATTAGCGGCCTGTAATGAATGGTAATGGAGAATTGATATTATTTGTGTGTTTTATTATGGTTGATGGTTGTTAGGTTGTGTGTGGTGGTTGTGTAAGGTGTGTGGTGGTTGTGTAAGGTGTGTGGTAGTGGTAGTTGTGTGATGATTGTGTCGTTTTTGGTGTAATGGTTTAGCTAGTGAGGTTCTTCATTATCACCATCATCATTTTCATCATCATCATCATCTTTTTCATCATCATCATCATCTTCATTATCATCATCATCATTTTCATCATCATCATCATCATCATTATCATCATCCACTGTATTTACTATTTTTTCTTCACTAAATCTGAATAATACGAATTCTAGGGACTTTTGTAATCAGTATTGACCCACCAAACTCAAGATACCTTTAACCCTTTGAGTCCTTGAGGGTTAAATCATCGTCGTCAAAGGGTTAAATCATCGTCGTCAAAGGGTTAAATCATCGTCGTCAAAGGGTTAAATCATCGTCGTCAAAGGGTTAAATCATTGTCGTCAAAGGGTTAAATCATCGTCGTCAAAGGGTTAAATCATCGTCGTCAAAGGGTTAAATCATCGTCGTCAAAGGGTTAAATCGTCGTCGTCAAAGGGTTAAATCATCGTCATCAAAGGGTTAAATCATCGTCGTCAAAGGGTTAAATCGTCATCGTCAAAGGGTTAAATCATCGTCGTCAAAGGGTTAAATCATCGTCGTCAAAGGGTTAAATCATCGTCGTCAAAGAGTTAAAGGAGTAATAAAAGTAACCAGTGCTCCGTAGCGGCCTCTTCCACCCTCAGGTGAACTAGTCCCCCCGTGAGGTGTGTAAGTACTAGGGGTGACTCCAGGTGGCGGTCTAGTAGATATGCTCGCTGAGTGGCCGCCCACCCAACCTGTTGTAAACAAAAGCGTCAGGCTGGCTTGAGCACATTGATAACAGCTGTTGCCGTCTATGTGGACTACTCCTATACGCCATACTTTTTATTACAAACAAAATATCCTTAAGGTAGAAGTTATGGTTTTTGCCTTTTGTAAGAATATTTATTTAGCAGTGATGGAAGGAAGTGTGGCTATATATCTTTGTTGTGTATAAGTTTTAAAGACTTAGAAAACTTACAAAATGAATGAAACTTGAATTTATATAACCAGGAATATATTACAGTGTGGTACAGAAGGAAGGAACTAATATGTGCATAGACAATGAGTGTAGTTAGTACAATGAGTTAGGATGACTTAATTATCCAGAGAACTAATTGGTCACAGCAGTGTACACAGTTCAACTCACCGACGACAGGTGGAGTTGTTTGTTAGCTAAGGTGACTTATCATGCTTAATAATTCACGCCTACGTAAACACTTTGACAAATACACTGATATGCTTACTTGGACACACTTACAAGAACACGCTCACAAATACACACCAACTCGTTAGCCGCAAGTATACAGTACACGTACATGCTCATAAATACACACCTACACCACCTACACGTACACCCTGACAAGTACACACCTACATCAACAAACACACACACACACACATGAATTAACACCTGCGGATAAGTACATATAAATACACACACTTAAACACACGTGCACATGAGTTCACACATTCACATATAGACACACAGATACACATGCACACCTACAAATTCACAGGAACATTTACACGCACACCGGGACACAGACACACCCGTGACGGCATGTGTGTGGACAAGGAATAATCTTATTGGTTTTCATTATCCGTTTATGGCAGTACACAAGATTTGAGGTCGTGTGCTTAACTCCACAAGTGATCATTATTGTATTTTCATTTACATATATACATAAGAGTCGTGTTTACCAATTAAATGTTTGTGTGTTGTGTTTTGTAATGTTTATGTTGTTAGGGTGATGAGTCTGGGGTGATTAGTAATGTTTGTTTGTTGTGTTGTGTAATGTTTATGTTGTTAGGGTGATGAGTCTGGGGTGATTAGTAATGTTTGTGTGTTGTGTTTTGTAATGTTTATGTTGTTAGGGTGATGAGTCTGGGGTGATTAGTAATGTTTGGGTGTTGTGTTGTGTAATGTTTATGTTGTTAAGGTGATGAGTCTGGGGTGATTAGTAATGTTTGTGTGTTGTGTTGTGTAATGTTTATGTTGTTAGGGTGATGAGTCTAGGGTGATTAGTAATGTTTGTGTGTTGTGTTGTGTAATGTTTATGTTGTTAAGGTGATGAGTCTGGGGTGATTAGTAATGTTTGTGTGTTGTGTTGTGTAATGTTTATGTTGTTAGGGTGATGAGTCTGGGGCAGATTAGGTAATGTTTGTGTGTTGTGTTGTGTAATGTTTATGTTGTTATTAGGTGATGAGTCTAAAGATTAGGTAATGTTTGTGTGTTGTGTTTTGTAATTGTTTATGTTGTTAGGGTGATGAGCCTGGGGTGATTAGGCAATGTTTCTATTTGTTGTAGTTTTGTACTGTTTATGCTTGTTAGGGTGATGAGTCTGGGGTGAATATTAGTAATGTTTATGTGTTGTGCTTTGTAATGTTTATATGTTAGGGTGATGAGTCTGGGGTGATTAGTAATGTTTGTGTGTTGTGTTGTGTAATGTTTATGTTGTTAGGGTGATGAGTCTAGGGTGATTAGTAATGTTTGTGTGTTGTGTTTTGTAATGTTTATGTTGTTAGGGTGATGAGTCTAGGGTGATTAGTAATGTTTGTGTGTTGTGTTTTGTAATGTTTATGTTGTTAAGGTGATGAGTCTGGGGTGATTAGAATTACGAAATAAAACTACCGCTAAATATGACCGCCTATGACTTGAGGTCTTTCAGAGAGCAGGGCATGGTGGAGGGGTCGATTTGCCATTGTCAGTAAATTAAGGGTTGAAGTTTGAACCTAAGCAGAAGTGAGGCGGGAGTAACACATAGGTTGCACAGGGCCGCCACCACGCCAGCAATATGTTGCCTCACCCACAGTCAAGACGCCACTCCCACAACATAATTATCACGGCCAAGGAAACTCGGACCTGGTGCATAAGCGGCGCTACAGTCAAACCTCTTTACTGGACCACCGCTATACCAGCCCTCTCTTAAGCCAGGCGTTTGAGAGTAATATATATTAGAGTGTGTGGCGTCCGCTTATCGGGGATGTGAGGCTTTTGTGGGTGTGTTGTACTGCTGGGGTAGTGAGGTGGAGGCAGAGCTAGGCGGTGTTTGCTGTAAGAAGCGTCATAAGGTATCGGATTTTGTCCCCCCAAACCCACTCGATACGACAATATCGCATCTCGAGGCACCGGTGCCAAGTTTATGACTTTCACACATTGTCTTTTCCTTCTGATTCTCATTTATTTACGTCTTCCTTCGTTCGTTACGGAGAGTGATCATCCTGTGAGTGTCTTCATTGTCATGTCACGGTGTTTACGTACGGGAAATTGAGGTAAAAAATACCAGAGTTTTCAAAATGAGCGGAGGATGATTTAACGTGAATCATCGGCAACACTGTCTAAACTCGTCCACACGGAATCCTAACCTTTCATATGGAACTCGATCCTCTCATTGAAGTCAAGAAGCGTTCAGGGATTTTTCACGCGTTTATGATCCCATTGTTCCATGTAGTGTCGGATATCAGGGTAACGATAGCGTTTTGTTGTAGATTTGAATGGTTATAGACAGTTTTAGTGACGTTTCAGCCGAATTGCATCTACGGATTCCTACGTTTGGGTTTGTCATTGAGGGAGAGAGAGAGAGAGAGAGAGATAGTGATACAGTCAACACATCGAAACAGAGAGATAGACAATGGCTGCCTCCGAGAGACTTTAAAGAAGCCGAGGACTGCCCGAACACAAACACACGACTGACATTCGACTTGTTGAAATCGGATCAGAGGAGACACGAGGTTGAACACACAAGGCGGGTGACACACGCACTCGAACGCGACCAAACATGCCACTGTCGTCGCTGCCAGCAACATATGGGGGAGGTTTTCTGTCTGTGTGCAAACGGGTGAACAAATGGCTGGCAATATAACTCTGTGTGCTTTGCCTCTGTGTCGCTGCTTGCGAGTTGTTGTTTGAGGAACTGCTTGGCACTGTGGTAGGTGGTGATGGGGGCACTGTGGTAGGTGATCGTGGCACTGTGGTAGGTGGTGCACCGTGGTAGGTGGTGGTGGCACTGCGGTGGTGTGGTGGCACTGTGCGGTGGTATGCAAATGCGTGTGTGTGGCACTGTACTAGTGGTGTGGCACTTCGTGTAGTGGTGGGTAACTGTAAAGCAGTGGGTGCACTGTGCTAGGTGTGGTGGCACTGTGTTAGTGGTGGTGCACTGTGCTGCAGGCACTGTGGTGGTGTGGTGGTGGCACTGTAGTGGTGGTGGCACTGTGCTAGTGGTGGTGGCACTGTGGTAGGTGCACTGTAGTGGTGGGTGATGATGGCACTGTGGTAGGCGGTGGTGGCGGGCACTGTGGTGGCACGGTGTGGTGGGTGGTGGTGTGTGGTAGGTGGTGGTGCTGGTGGCACTGTGTGGTGTGGGTGTGGTGGCGGCGTGGTGGCTGGTGGTGATGTGGGTGTAAGTTGTTTTTGTGTAGAGTGGTTTCGATGACGAGTGAGTTGGGTAGGACACACACACACACACGCACACACACCATCCTCTCCCCTAAGACGCAATAAATATCCACTAACAGCAGATTCGGAACAGGGAACCAACCAGCAGAAAGGCATATCTGGGAGAGCCATAAAAAACGCCACATCATATCTTTACGCCATCACACAGACTATCTTTACCAGCGAATAGGATAGTGGAGGGGAGGAGGAGGAGGAAGACCAAGGGTGTTCTGGACTCAATATCAATTTGGATTGGTCAGCTGGGTAGACGTCACAATAAACGCCATAAAAAGTATAAATGATAGAAAGTTTTGTTGATGTGGGAGGGAATGAGGAAGGGAGGGGGATATTTCAACCACACTTGGGAAGTATTTTAGGGGAGAGAGAGAGAGAGAGGGGGCTATCTCAAACACACATGCCGTCAATGGGAAGTATCTTGAGAGAGGGAGAGAAGAGGGAAAGAAACAAGGGAGGGAAGGAAGGAGAGAGAAGGGAGGCTATCTTAAACATACGGGTCGTCGATGGGAACTCTCTTAAGAGGAATCAAGGCTGATGTATAGAGGATCGAGATTGTGATCCGATGCGCCTTGTTTGATGCTCCTGTGATTCTTGTCTCCGTATTAAACCGTGTGGGGGATTGCACTCAAGCCCTGGTTATTGACTGCATTTGTTTGTTATTGTTATTGAGGGATATTTTCCTTTTGTTATTGATGTAATTTGTGATTTTGTTTTGTTATTTAGGTAATTTTTTACTTTTGTTATTATTAATGATTTATTTTATTTTATTTATTGAAGGATGTTTTTTATTATTAATGGGATTGTTTTATTTTCTTTATTGTTATTGAGGGATTTTGGGATTTTATTTCCATTGTTATTGGGGTCTTTTGTCACTGTTATTATTGTTTATGTATGTATACTGTATATGGATAAAACTATACATTATCCTCATGTTTTAAAATTATACGTGTATTTCTAAGCATGTGCATGTATATATATATATGTATAAAACTACACTACCTTCATATTTCAAGGTATTTGTATGATCTATGTATATGTATAATGTATAAAACTATATATATCTATCTTCATGTTTAAAAAAAATAAATAAATAAATAATCTATTTGAATATCTGAAGCTTGTGATATTTGATTTCGTGTCCCGAGGAAGAGAAAGACCCTAGGAAAGAAGGGGGAATAAACGAGGAATTGGCACAGGTGTAGATAGAAGCGGTATAATAAAAGAAAAAAAAAAGGTGTTATGAATGCCGTGTGTGAGGGAAAACTGGATAATAAACGTTCACTGAACTCCTAGAACAGGGAAGAACTTGATAACAGAGGAGGAACAAGATTAAAGAAAAATAAATTCGGGATACGGAGGGGGATGGTGAGTGATAGAGAGAGAGAGAGAGAGAGAGAGAGAGAGAGAGAGAGAGAGAGAGAGAGAGTGAGAGAAAGGAGAGAGAGAGAGAGAGAGAAAGCGAGAGAGAGAGAGAGAGAGCGAGGGAGAAAGAATGAGAGAAAGCGGGAGAGAGAGAGAGACAGAGAAAGAATGAGAGAGAGAGAGAGAGAGAACATTAGGCTGGGAGCCACATGTGTTTTTACGCCGAGATGTCTGTAACGTGGGTGATCTGCGCCATCTAAGGCTGCATCTATAGCAACTTTTACCAACCAACTGTGCGGCGAATAGGAATTGGTGTCCTGGAATGGAATGGAACGGGTAGGAATGGCGACTTGGAATTGGAAAAAACCCACTTGATATGCGGGAGGGCCATCGAAATAGTTAAGAATATCTTCTCCTTTTTTGGTATTTGACTGGTTTGATGTAATATTAAAGGGGTATCAAGAGGGAGCTGTGTTGTGTGTGGTGCTGTGTGGTGTTGTGTGGTGCTGTGTTGTGTGTGGTGCTGTGTTGTGTGTGGTGCTGTGTTGTGTGTGGTGCTGTGTTGTGTGTGGGTGCTGTGGTGTTGTGTTGTGTGTGCTGTGTTGTGTGTGGTGCTGTGTGTGTGTGTGGTGTTGTGTTGTGTGTGGTGCTGTGTGTGTGCTGTGTGTGTGTGGTGTTGTGTGTGTGCTGTGTTGTTGTGGTGCAGTGTTGTGTGTGTGTGTGGTGCTGTGTGGTGTTGTGTGTGTGTGGTGCTATGTGGTGTTGTGTGTGGTGTGTGTGTGGTGCTGTGTTGTTGTGGTGCAGTGTTGTGTGTGGTGTGTGTGTGTGTGGTGCTGTGTTGTGTGTGGTGCTGTGTGGTGTTGTGTGTGGTGTTGTGTGTGGTGCTGTGTTGTGTGTGCAGTGTTGTGTGTGTGTGTGCTGTGTGGTGCTGTGTGGTGCTGTGGTGCTGTGTGTGTGGTGCTGTGTTGTGTGTGCTGTGTGTGTGTGTGTGTGTTGTGTGGTGTTGTGTGTGGTGCTGTGTGTGTGTGTGTGTGTGTGCTGTGTTGTGTGGTGCTGTGTTGTGTGTGGTGCTGTGTGTGTGTGTGGTGCAGTGTGTGTGTGTGGTGCTGTGTTGTGTGTGGTGCTGTGTTGTGTGTGGTGCTGTGTGTGTGCAGTGTTGTGTGTGTGGTGCTGTGTGTGTGTGTGTGTGTGGTTGTGTGTTGTGTGTGTGTGTGTGCAGTGTTGTGTGTGGTGCTGTGTGTGTGTGTGTGTGTGTGGTGTGTGTGTGTGTGGTGCTGTGTGTGTGTGGTGCAGTTTGTGTGGTGCTGTGTGTGTGTGTGTGGTGCTGTGTTGTGTGTGGTGCTGTGTTGTGTGTGGTGCTGTGTGTGTGTGTGTGTGCAGTGTTGTGTGTGGTGCTGTGTTGTGTGTGTGGTGCTGTGTTGTGTGTGGTGCTGTGTTGTGTGTGGTGTGTGTGTTGTGTGTGTGTGTGTGTGTGTGGTGCTGTGTGTGGTGTGTGTGTGTGGTGCTGTGTTGTGTGTGGTGCTGTGTTGTGTGTGTGTGTTGTGTGTGTGTGTGCTGTGTGTGTGTTGTGTGTGTGTGGTGCAGTGTTGTGTGTGGTGCTGTGTTGTGTGTGGTGCTGTGTGTGTGTGTGGTGTTGTGTGTGTGTGTGTGGTGTGTGTGTTGTGTGTGGTGCAGTGTTGTGTGTGTGTGTGGTGCTGTGTTGTGTGTGGTGCAGTGTTGTGTGTGTGGTGCTGTGTGTGTGTGCAGTGTTGTGTGTGGTGCTGTGTTGTGTGTGTGTGTGCTGTGTGTGTGTGGTGTGTGTGGTGCTGTGTTGTGTGTGGTGCTGTGTGTGTGTGGTGCTGTGTTGTGTGTGGTGCTGTGTGTGGTGTGTGTGTGGTGCTGTGTTGTGTGTGGTGCAGTGTTGTGTGTTGTGTGTGTGTGGTGCTGTGTTGTGTGTGGTGCTGTGTTGTGTGTGGTGCTGTTGTGTGTGGTGCAGTGTTGTGTGTGTGGTGTTGTGGTGTGTGTGGTGCAGTGTTGTGTGTGGTGCTGTGTGTGTGTGGTGCTGTGTTGTGTGTGGTGCTGTGTTGTGTGTGTGTGTGTGGTGTGTGTTGTGTGTGGTGCTGTTGTGTGTGGTGCTGTGTTGTGTGTGGTGCTGTGTGTGTGTGTGGTGTTGTGTTGTGTGTGGTGCAGTGTTGTGTGTGGTGCTGTGTTGTGTGTGTGCAGGTTGTGTGTGGTGTGTTGTGTGGTGCTGTGTGTGTGTGTGGTGCTGTGTGTGTGTGGTGCTGTGTGTGTGTGGTGCTGTGTTGTGTGTGTGTGTGGTGTGTGTTGTGTGGTGCTGTGTTGTGTGTGGTGCTGTGTTGTGTGTGGTGCTGTGTGCTGTGTTGTGTGTGGTGCTGTGTTGTGTGTGGTGCTGTGTTGTGTGTGGTGCTGTGTTGTGTGTGGTGCTGTGTTGTGTGTGGTGCTGTGTTGTGTGTGTGTGGTGCTGTGTTGTGTGTGTGGTGCTGTGTGTGTGTGTGGTGCTGTGTTGTGTGTGTGTGTGTGGTGCTGTGTGTGTGTGGTGTGTTGTGTGTGGTGCTGTTGTGTGTGTGTGTGTGGTGCTGTGTTGTGTGTGGTGCTGTGTGTGTGTGTGGTGCTGTGTGTGTGTGTGTGTGTGGTGCTGTGTTGTGTGTGGTGCTGTGTTGTGTGTGGTGCTGTGTTGTGTGTGGTGCAGTGTTGTGTTGTTTAATTGTTTGTTTTTATATACAGACACACATCGAGTCACTCACTCTCTCTCTGTGTAGAAGAATCCCACCCTCTTTCATTTCCCCCATTCCATCAGTTGGCCTTCTTTCCCTCCCTTCCTTCCCATCTTTACCCTTCTCTCCCTTCCTCCCTCTCTCCCTTCCCACCATTACCTCTCCCTCCCTCCTTTTCCCATCCACTTACGTACCCAATCATCCGACCACTTTCCTCTCCCTCCTACCCTCCCTTCCCACCGTCTCCTTTCCCTCCCTTCCTCCCTTCCCATCACCACCCTACCACCCTTCCTACCGCTACCTCCCTCCTTCCGACTTACCTTCCCCATCACCATTCCTCCTCCCTCCCTCTTCTCCCTTCCTACCTCCATCATACCCCTCCTTCCTCCCTCCCTCCTTCCTCCCTCCTTCATCCCTCCCTCCTTCCCTCCATCACCAGGTTAATAGCTCTAATATTAATGGAAATTTGCTCAATCAACCATCGTGTGGGACCTCCTCCTCCTCCTCCTCCTCCTCCTCCTCTCTTCTCCTCCCCCTCTCCCACGTCCTTCTCCTCTCTTCTCCTTCTCCGGTTTCATTTATCGATTATTATTCCTTAATCCATCTCCTCCTCCTCCTCCTCCTCCACCATTTCATTCCACAGGTGCACATCTCTCTCTCTCTCTCTCTCTCTCACTCCTTCCTCCTTCCTTTCTGCCTCTTCAATATTGTATCCCTCCTTCACCTCCCATTACTTTTGGGTACTATTTCCTAGTTGTCTCCCTCCCTACTTTCTCTCCTCACCTCCCTCATTCCATCTCTTTTACACCTTTTTCGTCTCCCTCCTTTCTCTTACCACCCTCTCCTTTCCACACCTCCCCCCCCTCACACCCTTTTCTCCTCCCTTCCCTCTGAGGCAACTTTGTCTTGTTGCCCCATACTCTTCCACCCTCATCCACATTCTCTCTACGTTCCTCCCTCTCCCTTCCACACACACTCTCGTCTCTGGATCCCTCCTCTCTCACACACCTCCTTTCCTCTCTCACATTCTTTTACCTTCCCTTCCTACCCCCCACCGGCAGTAGTAGAGTTAATAACCTGGGTATTGATAGAAAGGTGTGCAATCGGGCGTCATTCTCAGGTAGGCAATTTAAGTGTTTAAAGATGGTTGGTGTGGAGCATGGCTAATCCCTAATGGGGAGTGCGAGGCTGGTAATGCCCGCCTGTGTGTGTGTTCAGCTAAATGCTCGCCCAATTTGGGGTTAATCGGGGTTAGTTACGTGGCCAGAGAGACGTCCGGGTAGGTGGCGGTGACGGGCCGACCTTCCCAGTCAACTTCGGTGTCGCGAACGATGGGCGGCGTCGGTCAGAAGTCGTACGGATTATGGAGTTTGGTAATATGGAGGTGCTACTGCAGGCGGTCAGCAGGACTCCTGAAGGTGTTGGCCACTTGGGGTGACGGTGGTTGTGTGGTGAAGGCGGCGGGGTGTGCGGGGTCTACATCGTGGGCTGGGAGACAGGTTGTCGGGTAATCGGTAAAATGATGTGCGAACTGTAGTGGTCCCCTTCAGGAGGAGAGCGGGAGAGTCCACCTTGCTGGGCGGGAGCTCACGGCAGGTGGTTGTCTGGTCATGAGTACAATGACTTACGGACACCTGCCATCCCGGACCTGGGCTGTAGAGGCAGGATACCAGGTGTACTGCAGCGTCGCCCTCAGGAAGAGTTTAAGTAACCCCTAGACTATTAAATACGTAATTCAATGTATAATTAATAAAACTAAGTCGTCACATCACCACTTTAGTCTGTAAAAACTCGTCTGGATTTTCTCTGTGTATTTCTTATATAAACTTTTGGGAAAACTTGAAGATTACCTGGGGTGACTTATCTTCAGGTGGTCCATTTTTTTTATTGACGTGTTCGTTGTGTATTTCTATGTATTTTCGTTTATATTTTCTTCATTAGTTATAAAAACAATTAATTAATCTATTCAGTATTTGTTCTTAAGGTTTTTGTTAAACTTTGTGTTAAAAAAATGGCATAACTCGAGCGTATGACAGTGTGACAGATGTTCGTAGGAGCCCACATCAGCCTCCGATATTTTCTCTCCCTCTTCTTACCCTCCCTTCTTCCCTTCTCCCCCTTCCTCTTCTTACCCCTTCGCCATCCCCCCCCCTCTTACCCTCCCCCCGCCCTCCCCAGGATAAACAAATAATAATAATAAAACACAAACACAAACACACACACACACACACACACATCGAGTGAGCATGGAACATCTCGACCCAAATTCTCCCCAAGAAGTGTAATATCACATTCAATATCCTGCTCTCGTCCACGCCACGCTCCCGCCAGCCTTCATTGATAAGCCCGTACCATTTCTCGGGTCTTTCACCGCCGATTACAGGCAACCAACATGGAATAGAAAAGCCATAAAAAGTCAAATTTGTATTCTGAAAGCGAGCAGATTTGGCAGGAAATATGGCTATCAATAGACTAGCGCCGGGGAACTTTTGGGACGAGGATAGTTTCTGTGGGAGACGACGGTGTTTCATCCCGTTTTAGACACTAGCTACCAGGCCTCTTATAACCCCCCACACAAACTACCTCCCCCAAAAAACAACCACATTTAACCATTTCAGTCACTAATAACGACACAAGTAATGGATTTTAACCCCCCAAAGTAGAGGAATAAATTGGAGTTTACAGAAGGGTTTGGAAGGGTCAGAGAGAGAAAAGTTTAGCCAGAAAGTCGAACGAAAGTCAACGGGGCGACATGTGTCCTCTCCCCGAAAAAAAAGTCTTGTGAGGAAGACGGCGTCCCCGAGCAATGAAATCTTCCCTTGGTCAGATGAAAGAAACTGGGGAACGAATTGATACAGTTATTGAAGATTCAATGGCCCGTGATACCAATGGACCCCTCGCCTGAGAGACTGGCGGTGGGATAGAGAGAGAGAGAGAGAAAGAGAAAAAAAATATATACGTATTTTCTTATCTTTTTAGTGGACAGCGGAGGACGCGGCCGACCGAGAGATGGTCACGCTTTATTTTTCAGAGGAACTTGATGTTTTCTGGCACAATTATACTTTTTATGGTACAATATGTATTTGTAAGTGTGTAGGCGGGGGGGGTGTGTGGGGGGGCGGTAGGGAGGGGGTAGTGTGTGGGGATAGTAGGGGATATTAGTAGAATATTCTTTGTGGGCACAACTACGGTGGTGGTTGTGGTGTGGTGGTTGTAATGATGTGTTTGTAGTGATGGTTGTGGTGATGTGGTGTTGTGGCTGTAATGTAGTGGTTGTGGTTATGTGGTTATGGTTATGGTGTGGTGATTGTGGTGGGGATGTGGTTGCGGTGGTGTTATGGGACCTGGTTATTGGGACAGTGGGTCGATGGGACGTAGGCAGTGGGACACCAGGTTATTTGTCTCTAGGAATGTGATTTATATTGATTTATTTGTGATTTACTGTTATAAAAGCACACACACACACACACACAAGATAAAACCATCCCATAACCCTCTCCAAACACAATAAAATAACTCTCTCCTCCCCTTCCACCCTGTTCGTCTAAAATTTACTCTTCCTCCCCTTCAATCGCACGTCATCCGGGGACACCTTTCAGAGGTGGTTCCCAAGAAGAGCTACAGGATGGGGAGGGAGAGAGGGTGTGTAGAGGGAGAGGGGGGGTAAAGAGGGTGTTGCAGGTAGCGGTGTGCGTCAGAGAGGTATTGGTAGCGTCAGTCAGGCGGGCCAGCACACGGATAACCTCACCCCCCCCACCACCCCCTGCCTCTAAGTGTACTGCTCCCAGACACTCTATTGTCTCCTTGTCAAACCATCGGCTTCTGGGTCTCCCTCCCACTCCCCTCTCCTCTCCTACCCCACTCCCCATTTTCCTGCCCCTCCCTCCTCCCTCCCCCCACACTTTCTCCCTACTGGTGTCTTTCACCCCTCCTCTCTTTCTCCCCACCTTATGCCTCTTCCTACCTTCTATCTCTTCCTCTCCCCTACCCTCTTCTCCCCCACCCTATCCTTCACCTCAACCCCTACCCACTAATCTTTCCTCCCTGTTAGTCTCCCCCCCTCACACCCTCCTAGCTTGTCTTCCATCGGCTGCGACAACTCGTTACAGTCTGCCAGAGCCTGGCTGATGGGAGGAAGAAGAGGAGGAGGTAGTAGTAGAGGAGGAGGAGGAGGTAGAGGAGGTACTGCTGTAGGTAGTGGACGATGGGAAGGAGGGCTATTGAGTCGACCAGGTGTGTTTTAATTACTTTTTATCTACCTGTGTGGTGGAGGGGCAGGGGGGGGAGTGTTTTGTTGTGGGGTAGAGGAGACGATGGGGTATTGTTGGTTAGTAGGAGACGGGGAGGTGCTTGACGGTATGAGGGAGGGGAGGGAAAGAGGTTAACAGAGTGACAGTAAGGAGGGGGGAGGGAGGGGGGGACTTATGGCACGCAAGGAGTGATAGACAACTGAGCTCACCCTAGTAATTGTTGCATGATGTGAGAGTCGACACTATAATGAGGCGACGTGCCTTTTATGTCTGTCTGTCTGTCTGTCTGTCTGTTGTCTGTCATGGTTTATATGCAAGGGGTGGTGGCGTAGTCTACAAGGTTTATATACAAGGAGTGGGGGAGAAGCTGCATGGCTGGTATAAGGAGTGGGGGAGAAGTTCATGAAAGAGAGGCATATGAGTGGGGGGAGAACACATGGTTTATACAGAGGGGGAGAAATTACATGGTTTATATAAGGAGGGGGAGTAGTTCACATGTATTTATATACAAGGAGTGGGGGGAGAAGTTCACATGGTTTATATACAAGGAGGGGCGTAGTTCATATGGTTTATATACAAGGAGGGGAGTAGTTCACATGGTTTATATATATGGAGGGGGGCGTAGTCTGCTATGGTTTATATACAAGGAGTGGGGGCGTAGTTCACATGGTTTATATACAAGGAGGGGGCGAAGTTCATGGGTTTATATACAAAGAGTGGGGGAGAATCACATATTATATACATGAGTGGGGGTAGTTCACATGGTTGATAACTTTATATATAAGGTACGTAGATTCACATGGCTTATATACAAGGTGGTGGTAGTTCACATGGTTTATATACAAGGTGTGAGAGAGAGAGAGGTGCTTGAGGTGTCTGGTATTGATATTGAAACAGTTTATTGAGCCAGAAAATTACACTGAGTGGATAATAATAACAATATTGACATGACTGAGCCAGATGAGAGAGCCTGAGTTCTGTTAGTGACACTCCTGATAAGCCACTGTACATTTATCTCAAGGAAGTATCATGTACTTAGTATCATCTTGTAGGGAAGGTAGTTGGTGTATTGACGAACATGAGAGACAGGTAATGAGACGGGTAGAGGCAGGAGAGAGACGGGGAGTGTGTGTGTGTGTGTGTTAGGTAAAGTCACTCCACCATTACTATGAAGCACTTCCACCGCTTCACTCCACCGTTACCATGAATCATCACCTCCACTGTTTACTCAATTGTTTCATGAAGCACCTCCACTGCTTCACTTCACCTTTACTAATGAAGCAACCCACTGCTTCACTTACCTTTACTAATGAAGCACCTCCACTGCTTCACCACCTTACTAATGAAATACCTCCACCGCTTCACCTCTGTTACCATGAAGCACCCAATCATGCTTCACTCCACCTTACTAATGAAGCACCTCCATCGTTTGCCCACTCAATATCAGCACTTCCACCGCTTCACCCCCCGCCAACCATAAGAGAGTGTCGACACTACTAGCTTAAACGACTCTGAGAGTTAGTGTGTGTGTGTGTGTGTGTGTGTGTGGTTTATATATATTTTTACACAAACAGATATTTTAGATGTTGACATGACATATCTAAACACACACACACACACACACACACACACACACACACACACACACACACACACAGTATCAGATATAAGATCCTTACATAAATGAATTATTAGCCTATTGATGCACTACGTCACACGTCAAAGAAATCTTGAAACAATGACGTTATGCATTTTTGTGAATGTATCTATATTAAAATTACTTATTTGTGGTATATACATTGTTATATGTACAGGTAGCGAGTTTGAAAGATGAAATTTATTGTGAGTTTTAATTAATGATTTACCTGTGTTTTTTTCAGGTAGATATACTCACCTGGCGACGTTGACGCGAGTGGTTGATGGAGCTTCAGTTCTCGGTGGTGTGTGAGTACAGTACTGTGATGTGCCCAACTAATTTACTGGACTTATCATGAGGGACTGATGAGACGACTTACTGTAGGGACTGGAACTATCTTTAACGAAACCTTAGTATTGACGGGGAGCGCGGCGGTCAATTGTTCCGGGGTCGTTGGTTCGATTTCCAGGCACTTCCAGTTCACCCAGCTGTAAATGGGTACCTAACTTTACAACTTGGGGAAATGAAGGCGGTCGTGTGCAGTACCGGCCATGTTGCCCCCTTGTGTACCGAAGGCTTAGTAGACAGTGTGCTGTATCCACACTGTCTCTAATGGGCAGTCATGACTATGGGACCCACTTTCAGTATTGAAGGAAAGATTTATTACATATGTTGACTTAAGGCAAAAAAAACCCCCGCCAGTTGTAACCTAAAACTCCTTTAAACCCTTAAAATACGACATCATTCCCTCCCCCTTGTCTCCTCGGCCTTGACTTTGCCCCTTGACCTGGTTTCTTAAAATAAGCAGAGATGACGGGACCCCTTAAAAGGGATTTAAAGGGTGGGGTAGATGACTTACTGACACCAACATACAGGGAGATTACAATATTCTCTCGCAGCACATCACTTTTCTCCAGAGACAGACAGACAAACAGACAGACCGACAGACAGACAGACAGACGGAGAGGGAGAGAGGGAGAGATATACACACCAATGAAATGTCACATCTTCTTCCCCCTTGGAAAAAAATACCGATGGATGGGATAGTTTGGTGGGTGGGATTAGTGGCTGGAATGGGATGAGTGGGGTGGGATGGAGGTGCCTGGGATGAGTGGGGTGGGTAAGTGGGATTAGTAAATGGGTTGGGATAGGGATGGCTGAAAGGATTAGTTACGGTGAGATGAATAGGCGTGTATGGAATGGGGTCGGCTAAGAGGATTGGGTGGGTTGGCGTGGCTAGAAGGATGGGATGGGATAGGTATGAATGGCTGGAAGGATAGAATAGATTGGAGTGGCTGGAAGGATGAATTTGAGTAACTGGATTGAAGGATGATGCTGAGTGTGTGGATAAGGGAGGATTAGTTAAGGATGAAACATATTGTTCATAGTGTAGAATATGTTGAATAATGAAGCTTAGGGGGTAAGAGAGGAGACGCCAGCGGTGCCCAGGAGACAAAGAGAACAAAAAAACTATCGACTTTCCAGGAAAAATCAATGGCTGGCCCCAGGGTGTTTAATTTTACCTTATTTACGAAGCACCTTTCTTGTCTTTGACAGACTATTGTCCTTCTCTCATTAGCGACACAAAAGAATATCCAAAGGGGTGCACGTGAAGGGTTGTGGGGGATAAATTGAAGGGGGATTTATTGAGGGTGTGGAGGAGGATAGAGATGGTTAGGATGTGGTAAGGAGGGTGATTGGGAGGTGTAGGATGAAAAGGGAGATGGGTGGGGGTTATAGAATTAGAGGTAGGAGGGAAGTAGGTTGATAATGGGGTGAGGAGGAAGGGAACTACAGTAGAGATTTGGGTTGAGGGTGAGGGGCGGAGGAGATGAGTTGGGGATTTTGTCCAGGTGAGGGAGGAGGGATGGGGAGGTAGAGGTAGGACTTGAATGTTGTCGCGGGCATAAACCAGTTTATTGTACACCCCATACTCATACTACGTGCAGTATAAATTACAGTTAGGTTAGGTTGGGTTAGAAGGTGAGAGGATAATGCTGTGTGAGTGGGTTTAGAGAGAGAGAGAGGCTGATTTTTTTGGCACAAGCAGTCAATTTATTTAGGCATTTTTAGAGCTGCCTGGGGTGTTTGGCTCTCTCTCTCTCTCTCTCTCTCTCTCTCTCTCTCTCTCTCTCTCTCCTCCCCCACCTAACTCCTTCTCCTCTCCCTTCTTTTCATTTGCCCAACTCTCCTTCTTACTCACTCACACCTATATATATCCTCTCTTGACTCCCCATCTCTTCTTGTACACTTTCTCCTCCCCATCTCTTCCCCCTTCCCCCTCTTCCACTACATCTTCTCTCCTCTTTGCCCCTAGCTCCCCCTCTCTCTCTCCTCCCTCCCTCCTTCCACACTTCCATCCCACTTTCCTTCTCCCCATGCCACCCCAGCAGCTCCTTCTCTCTGCCTCCCCTCCTCCTCCCCTCCTCCTGCCTCACTCCCCTCCCTCCTCCTCCCCTCCGTTCCCCTCCTCCTCTTACCTCCTGGTCCATCAGACGCCGTGACACGCCACAGGAACAACATGGTCGAGGTAGATTGAGTCTCTCTGTCTGGTAGCCCCATGAGACCCTCTGCCACTCCGCCCGCAGCTCGCTATCTTGGCCAGTTATCCCGACGTCTTGACATCTGCCGCCGCTGCTGCTGATCACGTCACAACCACGCCGCCACCACCACCACCACTACCCTGCCACCGTACACACAGTTGAAGCTACCACTACTACCACTACTACCACTGCTACTACCACCACTACTACTGCTACTATACATTTATATCAATATCACTGCTACTTTATCACCAATAGACTATAACTACACCACAACACTACCACCACTACACCATCACGCTGTCACTGTACTACCACCATATTATCACTACCATACCACTACACCACCACACTACACTACCACACCACCACTACACCATCACACTACATCACCACAACACCACGACATCACACCACATCACCACACCACCACTACATCACCACACTACATCACCACACCTCCATTGTAATCTGGATTAGGAAATTTAATTAGTCCTAATCTTGGGGTGTTACCTTGACCTCTTGACATACCACACACCCACGCCACCACGCCTCCCTCAACACCACCACCACGCCTCCTCAACACCACCACCACGCCTCCTCAACACCGCCACCGCCACCACGCCTCCCTCAACACCACCACCACGTCTCCCTCAGTACCGCCACCACACCTGGCACACACCTCCTCTGTCACACACTGTCACACACTCCCATCATCCCCCCACACACACCTATCACACCCCCCCACACACACTCTCTCCTATCACCCCACACCCACACACACACACTCATCACACACACCCACACACACACCCCCTATCACACACACCTCCCACCTCCCACACACCCATCACACCTCCCCCACACACACACTCTCCCCTATCACACCCTCCCCCACACACACACACTCTCCCTATCCACCCCTCCCCACACACCTCCCTATCACCCCTCCCCACACACTCTCCCTATCACACCCTCCCCACACACACTCTCCCTATCACACACACTCCCCACACACACCCCCCCCACACACACTCCCCACACCCTCCCCACACACACTCTCCCTATCACACCCCTCCCACACACACACTCTCCCTATCACCTCCCCCACACACACACACACACACACACCCCTTTCACCCCTCCCCCCTCCCCACACACACCTCTCTCTCTCTCTCTCATGTTTAATAGTCTCTCTCATTTCTCCCCTTCGGTCCTTCTCGTCTCCTGCCTGGGTTTCCATCGTCCTGTGTTCGTACCCCAGGAGGAGGCGCTGACGGTGGTGAAGCCGTAAATAGTTAGGGGGTAAAGGAATCCCTTGTCGGAAGCCTCGGTACAAATGTCGTGTTAGTGAGGGTTTCCGCCTGTCTCCATCCCACTCACTGAAGGCTTCTACCACCAGCTGTTCCTCCTCTTGTTGCTACTGGTGCTGTTCCGGCTACTAGTGCTGCTGCTCCTCTCGATGCTACTGGTGCTTGTAGCTAGTGGTGGGGCTGTTCTTTGTGGTGGTGGTAGTGGTGTTGTTGGTGTTGCCCAAGGTCACTGGCTCACCACCACACAAGTCTTCTGTTGTTTATAATCAATTTATTTATCCACTTAAGTGTGTGTGTGTGTGTGTGTGTGTGTGTGTGTGTGTGTGTGTGTGTGTGTGTGTGTGTGTGTGTGTGTATGAATACAAATGTACAATCTGCCATCATAGAGCTTGACTGATCACCCGCTAATATATTCTCAAACACATTTCTGAGGAAGGAAAAAAAATAGTCTTGAATATTTCTCAGAGACCGACAAAGATGCAGTTTAATACCATGAACTTAGGAGCACTATTTAGGTCGGGATATTATTATTATTATTATTATTATTATTATTATTATTATTATTATTATTATTATTATTATTATTATTATTATTATTATTATTATTATTATTATTATTAAGTCATGGAAGGGAATGAGACTGAGATGATCATTTTAAACAATGTGTTGTGTTAATTACGAGGCTAGATAGTCTCTCTCTCTCTCTCTCTCTCTCTCTCTCTCTCTCTCTCTCCCCTCTACATCCCCTTACCTCTCCTCCACTCCCCTCTACCTCCCTTTCCCTCACCTCCTCTTCGTTTTTCTTCAGCACCGCCGTCTTCCCTTGTTTCATTTTTACCCTCTTCCCACCTTTCTCTTTCTCCTCTCCCTCCCCTCTTGTCTCCTCGCTGTCACTTCCACCTTTAACCTCCCATTCTCCCTTCTCATCTTTCCCCTCCCCCTGTCCCCTCTTTTCTATCCCTCACCTTCTCCCCTCTTCATACTTTCGTTTCTACCTGACCATCCCATTTTCTCTCACTAACTCTGCCTATTTTAGTTCTTCTCCCTTTACTTTTCTTCTTTTCTATTTCTTCTCCTCTCACCTTTATCGCTCTTCTCTTTCCTTCCTCTCTTCTTTTTCTCCCCTTTTTTCTCCTCTCCCTTCCTCTTCCCAAATTATCCTCTTTCCTATTATCCATTAAACTCCCTCTCTTCACCCCCATCCTCCTTCCTATCAACTACTCCCCTTCCCACTGTTCATCCTACCTCCCTCTTCCCTCACCCTACGACCTTCCCCCTCCCCTTCCGCCAGAAAGTGAGTGGGTGTAGCAACAGTCAGTGTACAGTCTCTGGGCGGCCACCACCACCACCCAGCAGTCAATGTACAGTCTCTGGGCGGCCACCACCACCCACTCTCTTTCACAACTAGCCAGAGGGGACAACCTTGGACTGAGTAAACCATTTCATAACACCCGCCTATTGTATCTGTTATTCTAAAAAGGTTGTAGAGTTTTGATAATATGTAAATCAGCAATTGTGAGTGTAAGCTTGGTAGGCGAGTAGAAGGGGGGAGAGAGGGGGAAGGGGGGGAAAGGGGGGGAAAGCTATTGTTCTTAGGGGGTTAGTTGCGAAAAGTCCCTCTCTCTCTCTCTCTCTCCCTCTCTCACTCTCTATCTACATCCCAACCCACCGCCTCCCCCTTGTCTTCCTCCTCCTTCCTCAACGTCACTCGTTGGTGTGGGTTTAGATCTCTCTCTCTCTCTCTCTCTCTCTCTCTCTCTCTCTACACAAGAACTCGACTCATTTCCATAAAACACCTGTAACCTCTTACTTCACCTGAAATACATCTGGTTCAGGTGTTCACTGTTTGTGGTTCAGGTGTTCACTACTGTACGTGGTTCAGGTGTTCACTGTTCGTGGTTCAGATGTTCACTACTGTACGTGGTTCAGGTGTTCACTGTTCGTGGTTTACTTCGGGAGGAAGGTTACGACAGCGGTTACAAGTCTCCCGCGCGGACGAGTTTCGTGCGGTGGTGAAGTGTAACTCGTGGTGGACGAGTCTATCCCCTCGGTGGACGAATCTCCCGAAGTCGAAGAGTTTACCCCCGTGATGGACGAGTCGCCCTCGGCCGCTGACGTAACGTTATGGTGGGGCGACTCATAATACTGGTTTTTTAATATTCATTTATACACAGACGGGGCAAGAGAGGAATGCCAGCTGTTTATTTAATGTCATAATAACACTCACATATTATCCCTACATCTTGACGGCACGCTTTCCATTGTTGCCACTGGGGGAGGGAGGGGGGGTGTTATTTGTTAAGGGGGAGGTAGGGGTGAAACGTGCCCCTGAGAAGTGGGTGAAACATGTTCTTTGGCAAGGGGTGAAACGTCTTTACCTCCCTCCCTTACTACCTCCCTCCTTTACTACCTCCCTCCCTTACTACCTCCCTCCCTTACTACCTCCCTCCCTTACTACCTCCCTCCCTTACTACCTCCCTCCCTTACTACCTCCCTCCCTTACTACCTCCCTCACGTCCTTCTTTCATTTCCCTCCTCATATACTTCCTTCGTCACTATCGCGTAATATTTTTTTATTCGTATTACATACATACATACTTACATATATGCATACATGCATACATACAGTACATACATACATACATACATACATACATACATACATACATACATATTCTTAAAACATTGACCTATTTATGTAACTTTCCCAAATTCTCTCAAACAAAGAACAATAAAAAATGGTCGACTGGATTCCTTACAACACCGGCGGGGGGGTGGGGGGGGGGATATATTTCAGTCCAGCGGCCTCCTCCCTGACCAGTCGTCGTCTCAGGCCAGCCAGGATGCATTCATGTGTCAAATCCCGTCGGTGAGGCCGTCGCTCCTACAGAGTATCAGTCGCTCATCTAATGGCCAGACTGACGGCGTCCTGCCATATTAGCATAACTCCGCGCGCCCTCGACCACGACCCAACCCTACTGCCTGCCCTCCCTCCCTCACTCTCAGCTGACTCTTGATTCTCCAAGAATGTGTACACCCGGGGTGAGAGAACCATCCACTGCTACAGTCTTGGTGTAGTATGGTGGCCATTTTATCAAGAGGTGGACTTACCAAATTAGAGTAAAAATCACCTCTGGAGTCGACTCGTCATAAGTTCCTATTTTAATAACTCTTTCTTGCCTGAGGTTGATAGCAAGTGTTTAACTCACAAACATGACAAGCAAAATGGAGTTAACTTCCGACTCTTGTACCTGCAAGTATTCTCTGTTTCGCTGTTACGAGGAAACGGTTATTTACAAGTCTTTGAGAGTCTGAGGTCCTTCACGCGGCCAGCACTGAGGCTCACTGGTCAGCTACAGCCACTAAGAGGTGAGACTCGCTGCTCCGCCATGTGAACAAATCTTTCTCAAGGTGTCGGGCTTTATGTAATGGTCTGTTTTCCATAGAGAATCGCCGGTGTCTTATCAACGACGTTCCCACCATCAGTTTCTTATCGAACACCCGGTATATACGGTCTCACATCTCTAGTTAGGAGGAAAATATATACAATAACATATGAAACTTTGTGAGTGAAGCAGTGATGTGTTGAGGTGTGACGGTGTACGACCCACAATGTGATTATCGTAATGTTCCTGATATACTGCGACACTTTTCTTAAATTAAAAGTTTTTAAACGTGACGCTGTGGTTTATTTTATTGCGACACTTGTCCTTATAACCATGTTGATCAAACACTAATTTGCATTATAAGATCATTATTGTTCAGGTACACCTGTGTGTGGATACCTTCACAAGGCTCCTGGATGCTTCCTTCTCAAAAAACAAAAATACTTAGGTTAATTTTTCTTATGTAACTCTGGACTCTGAGATAACGCATCCAGCCATGGTATAGTCTCAGTGACCATCCGGTGCCATTTTAACTGCGAGTTTTGTGGTGTAAAATAAATTCTAGGATTTCCAGGTAGAGAACTAATGTACAATCGGGGTGAAAAGTTCGCTCCCTCCTAAACTGAAGCAGTATCGACCCTAAATAAGATAACACACCCGCACCAGATGACCGTCGGTGTATAAGTCAGTTCGGAGACTCATTCCCGTGACTCGGTTTCACCACGGGGAGTGAACCTTTGTCCTCGATTATACAAGTAAACAGATATTAGTCAACCTTGTAACAGTCGCAGATCTGGTGTGTATCTGTGTGTGAGAGTAACACACACACACACACACACACACACACACACACATTATCTCTCTCCAACCTCCTACTCGCTACCTCAGTCGTATCTCTATCTTGCCTGTATCTTATTCACACACCTCGTCCTCCCCCTTCTCTCTCTTACCTTGCTCCCTATCACTCTCTGCTCCCCCTTCAAAAGTCTCTCACTTCCCTCTCTCTCTCATTCTCATCTCCCCTTTTACCTCGCTCCCTCCATCCTTCTTTCCCCTCCTAACTAGTTCCCTCTCTCACTGTCACTTCCTCTCTTTCCTTCCTCACTCACACTCACCTCCCCTCTTACCTTCCTCTCTCCCACTCTCCCCTCTTACTTCCCTCTCTCCGTTCTACCCCTTACTCACCAAGACCAGCCGTTCCTCTGTTGCATAAAGGCGGTGAAGCAATCTCCTCACTGGCCACCCAATACACAGCACATCGCACCAATAAACAGCACCCATACACAGCACCAATACACAACACCAACACAGCACCAATACACAACACCAACACAACACAACACAACACAACACAACACAACACAACACAACACAACACAACACAGTCTCTCTTCCACCCCTCATTTCCAACCCTCCACTACAACATTTTTCTCCCCCTATTGTTAAATGACAACGAAAGAATGAAACTCACTATACGGCCGAGTCTCACAGCGATTTCGACTCCATTTTTTGGCCGCCATCTTTGCGTCAGTCATAAAGTGTGTGGGGGGGGGGGAAGGGTTCCTCACACCTCCCTCCGGACCTGAGTGAATATTTAGGGGTGAGAGTCCCTGAGGATGTGAGGTTCCTTGTTATCTTAAGGGCGCCTCAGCTGGACAAGGGAGGGGGGAGATGGATGCCCGAGATTTGCTAATTCAGGTGGAGTTGGTTGGTCTAGGGAATGATGTGGTGGTGTGGTGGGGGAAGGAAGGAAGGATGAGAAGGAGGGAGGAAGGAGGTAGAAGGAAGAGAGAAGGTGAGGATGCTGGGGAAAGGAAGGGTTGTGGGAGAGGGAGGAAGGGAAGGTTGCAGGAAGAAGGTGGGTTGTATGAAGAGGGGGGGGTTATATGAAAGAGGGGGGGTTGTAGGAAGGAGGAGGGATGAAGGAGTGTATTTTTTCCGGATGGTTGAGGGAGGAATAGAAATGAAAATAGGGAGTTAGTGTTGGGTGGGAAGTGAGTATATAAAGGAATTTGTGTCATAATGGGGAAGGGTGATGAGAGATTCTGTTTACTGTGGGGGAGAGGGAGAGGACGCTGGATAAGGGGGTAAGAGGACGCTGGATAAGGAATGAGAGGACGCTGGATAAAGGGAGTAAAGGGACGCTGGATAAGGGGGTAGAGGACCTTTGGATAAGGGAGTAAGAGGACGCTGGATAAGGGAGTAGAGGACGCTGGATAAGGGGAGTAAGGGACGCTGGATAAGGGTGTAAGGAGCTTTGGGATAAGGTGTAAGGACGCAGGATAGGGTAAGAGGACGCTGGATAAAGGGGTAGAGGACGCTGGATAAGGGAGATGAAGGGACGCTGGATAAGGGGGAGTAAGAGGACGCTGGATAAGGGGAGTAGAGGACGCTGGATAAAGGGGTAAGGACGGCGCTGGATAAGGGGAGTAAGGAGCGCTGGATAAGGGAGTAAGGGCGCAGGATAAGGAGAGAGGACGCGATAATGAGTAAAGGGCGCAGGATAAGGAGTAAGAGGACGCTGGATAAGGGAGTAAGAGGACGCTGGATAAGGAGAAGAGGGCGCTGGATAAGGAGAAGAGGACGCTGGATAGGAGAAGAGGACGCGGATAAGGGAGAGAGGACGCTGATAAGGAGTAAGAGGACGCAGGATAGGAGTAAGAGGACGCTGGATAAGGGAGTAAGAGGACGCTGGATAAGGGAGTAGAGGACGCAGGATAAGGGAGTAAGAGGACGCTGGATAAGGGGAGAAGAGGGCGCTGATAAGGGAGAGGGACGCTGGATAAGGGAGTAAGAGGACGCAGGATAAGGAGAAGAGGACGCTGGATAAGGGAGAAGAGGGCGCGATAAGGGGAGGCAGAGGACGCTGGATAAGGGAGAGTAGAGGGCGCAGGATAAGGGTGTAAGAGGACGCTGGATAAGGTGTAAGAGGACGCTGGATAAGGGAGTAAGAGGGCGCAGGATAAGGGTGTAAGAGGACGCTGGATAAGGGAGTAAGAGGACGCAGGATAAGGGAGTAAGAGGACGCTGGATAAGGGAGTAAGAGGGCGCAGGATAAGGGGTAAGAGGACGCGATAAGGGAGAAGAGGACGCAGGATAAGGGAGTAAGAGGACGCTGGATAAGGGAGTAAGAGGACGCTGGATAAGGGAGTAAGAGGACGCTGGATAAGGGAGTAAGAGGGCGCTGGATAAGGGAGTAAGAGGGCGCAGGATAAGGGAGTAAGAGGACGCTGGATAAGGGAGTAAGAGGACGCTGGATAAGGGTGTAAGAGGGCGCAGGATAAGGGAGTAACAGGACGCAGGATAAGGAAGTGTTTAGGATAGATTGGATTGCATTGTGTTTTTTTCCCGCCATTGTCATCAACTCTGGAAAATTTGAAGAAATAGATGAGTGATGCTGTTAGGAAGGTTCAGTGTGATGTGTTCCAAGCTGGGTGGTGAGAAGCAGAATATTGTGTACCGCTTTGATGTCTGCAGACCCAGAGGAGGAGCTTGACAATAATTTTATTTTATTTATTTATTTATTTATTTATTTATTTTGTTTTTTAATTGTAAATCTTGCCTTTTTTCTTCTTCTTGTTTCGTGTTTAATTTACCATATATATTTTTTTTAATTGAGAAGATTTTTTTGAGGTGAGGTGAGGTGAGGTGAGGTGAGGTGTCTTCCCAGCCTGAACCCAAACTTGATAAATAAATTTGTAGTCCCGAAAAATCTTGAATAAAAAAAAAAAATCAAAATCAAGGATGTCCGAGACCGAGGCCAAAGACCAATGCTCCCGAGACCGAGACCAGCACCTGGGGAAAAGTTCTCGAGACCATATCACTACGTAGGTCATACAGTACATACACACAGACAGTACGTACACACAAACAGTACATACACACAGACAGTACGTACACACAAACAGTACATACACACAGACAGTACGTACACACAAACAGTACATACACACAGACAGTATGCACACACAAACAGTACGCACACACAAACAGCATGCACACACACAGACAGTATGCACACACAGACAGTGCATGCACAGCCAGTACATACACACAGACAGTACGTACACACAAACAGTACATACACACAAACAGTACGTACACACAAACAGTACGTACACACAGACAGTACGCACACACAGACAGTACGTACACACAAACAGTACATACACACAGACAGTACGTACACACAAACAGTACATACACACAGACAGTACGCACACACAAACAGTACGCACACACAAACAGTACGTACACACAAACAGTACGCACACACAAACAGTACATACATATCTAATATTTTTTCTTTATATCTCATTAAAGAACAGCGAGATATAATAAGGTGAAGCACAGGTAAAACTTAAACACTGATTACTTTATTAAATCAACATACAAATACAGTCTTTATAAAACAATGATAACATTTTCTCCCCTGCCATTGTAAGCATCTTTTGCGTCATATAAATACCTGATTAATTTGGACAAGGAGATGCAAATTAGTTCTCATTAGCCCAGCCAAACTTTGTATACAAATTTTGGTGTGACAAAGACAATGAAGCGAGGAAAATTTTATGAGGCAAAGAGAATTTGATTTGGGGAAAATTTTATGAAGATGAACCAAGTCGACGACCCGTTTAGGCAAGCAGGTCGAAGGTCTATTGTGTATTGGCAGCAAAATAAATAATTGTACCAGTAATTAATAAAGAAACATTTGGTTATAATCTTGATTGTCATTATTTTATAGTAGATGAAAATATTACACGTTAAGAAAATAGCTGGTCAGAGGAGTGGTAATATGACTTGGGGTGTAATTTATTTTCCTTTTAAGTCATAATTTATTTGTTCAGTTTCTTCTCACTTAACCAAACTTGACAGATGTATGCAGTATAGTCTACAGTGTGTCATAACTTGTGGTGATAGACGAATATTAACCTTTATGGGTATGAGAACTACATGTACTTGGAGGAGTCTTGGCGGTCAAAGAACAAGATAACTGACGAGAAAGAAATTCCGAAGAATACAAAGGCAGACTAAAGGAATACTTCATAGAAAACGATGGCATATGAAAAGGGGTTGTAATTATTATTGTAGAGACATTTACCACCCTCCCCCCCTCCGTATATCAGGGCTAATAATGATAATAATAATAATAATATGATGATGATGATGATTTTAAATGTAATAATAATAAAAATAATAATAATAATAATAATAATAATAATAATAATAATAATAATAATAATAATAATAATAATAATAATAATAATAAACCAAATTAGCGAACGGACACAATTATATATACTGTATATCTCCGTCTTGAGAGTATATCCATCATACATACCGAACACATAGATACGTATATCTGCTCTAAACAAAATTAGCATATATTTCTTACAACGACATCACCCTATCCGCTGTATTTCCCAACATCTCGCCAAGTTAAGCCGGGCGCCAGACATACGGACGCGCTCTGGCTGGTGTCAAGGCAACATTCCTGTGTCAGATCGACTATCATGTCTCTATACGCGCTGCTGGCAACGACCACACACCCCTTAATTCAAAACATTACCACAACTCGCTCCCTCTGTCACACACAATACACTTTTAATAATCTCTGCCAAAAATAGACATATTATTAACAGAAGAGACATAATGCATTAATAGCCAGGCAGAGTCAAAACAATAAGGCAACATGTGACTCGGCTACAGGTAAGGGGCGAGGTATTTCCGATATCCTATTACTGAAGTTTGCCCATTAAGTATACATACATACATACATACATACATACATACATACATACATACATACATACATACATACATACATACATACATAATGTTTATCACTCAAGATCATAGTGTGATATTATTGTAACTTAATGTGTGTCCTGATTGATAGGTTACCTGTTCAGACATTTCAACAGGTGTTTGGGGTGTATGGTTCAGGTGTTAGTGGGGTGTACTGTGCAGGTGTTAGTGGGTGCTGTGCAGGTGTTAGTGGGTACTGTTCAGGTGTTAGTGGGGTGTACTGTGCGGGTGTTAGTGGGTACTGTTCAGGTGTTAGTGGGTACTGTTCAGGTGTTAGTGGGGTGTACTGTGCAGGTGTTTAGTGGGGTGTACCGTGCAGGTGTTTAGTGGTGTGCTGTGCAGGTGTTATTGGGGTGTACTGTGAAGGTGTTATTAGGGTGTTATGCAGGTGTTAGTTGGGTGATGTGCAGGTGTTAGTGGGTTGTACTGTGCAGTGTCCCCTATGTAAGGAGTCTCTCAGGTGACTTACTGAACACACTAAGGCTCAGTCACTACCAGTGCTATCTCATGCGTCCCTACCACAGACACCTACCACAGTACCACACAGACACCTACCACAGTACCACACAGACACCTACCAGTCACACAGACACCTACCACAGTACCACACACCCACCACAAAAATACACACAGACACCTACCATAGCACCACACAGTCACCTACCACAGTACCCACATAGGACACTCCACCATATACACAGACACCTACCAAAATTGAAGGAACACCATGAAAATTAACAAAGACATTAACGCACCACAGTACCACACAGACACCTACCACAGTACTACAGACACCTACCACAGCACCACAGACACTCACATAGCACACACACAGACACCTACCACAGTACATGGACACCTACCATGCACCACAAAGACACTCTGCACCACAGTACCACACAGCGTCACCTACAGCACCACACAGACCCTACCACAGTACCACAAAGACACCTACCACAGTACCACAAAGACACCTACCACAGTGCCACAAAGACACCTACCACAGTACCACACAGTCACCTACCACAGTACCACACAGACACCTACCACAGTACCACACAGTCACCTACCACAGTACCACACATACACCTACCACATTACCACATAGACACCTACCACAGTACCACACAGACACCTACCACAGTACCACACAGACACCTACCACAGTACCACACAGATGTCTAATTCTCACCTGTCCAAAACACTAATGATTTTTGCCACAGTAAATTTTAGAGAGAAGCTGTGAGGGCGATTCATTCATATCATCTCTTATGAATGGAACGGAATAAGAGAGATTTAAATGGCGGTGAGTCAGCAGTACATTTGTCAGTGTTGGAGGTGTAAACGACCGTCTCTCTCTGATGTAAACCATGGCATCCCGATGAACCGATGAACGTGTGTAAAGCCCAGTTTCTAATAGTCTAATGCATCAAAAGTTATCTGACACGTATGTCGGTGTGTGTCACATATATTCCGTGTTAAATGATGCCGTGTCAGGGTGTGGTTTGTATTTTAAGAGTTCTTACCCTCCCTGTTGTTGTGTCTTGGCTCAAAGCTTGGCTGGTCGAATTATCTTATTTGAGGCGGTTGCAGTTTTAAGGTGTTTTGCCGTCTGAATGTTTGTACACACACACACACACACACCACACACACGCACACACACTCTCACACACACATACACACACTCTCACACACACACACACACATACACACACACATACACACGCACACACACACAAACACACACACACACACACACACGCACGCACGCACACATATACACACACACGCACACACACAGCTATATATACACATATATGGCCCCGGAAACGCCTGAGCTATGTGCTGATAAAGTCTCAATGATTCAGTCGGTTCACAATAATTCTTCCACTCTCCCTGTTCCCCTGCCAACCTCCCTGTTCCCCTGCCACTCTCCCTGTTCCCCTGCCACCCTCCCTATTTCCCTGCCACACTGCACCTTCAGGCTGTGACGCTGTGCTACCGTCCACACAGCCACACCTCACCGTTGTATAGCTTGTTGTTGACCCGTCGAGGATAAGGTGACGGTGGCAGATGGGTCGTATCTTTAACAATTGGACAGGTGTGGTGGTGACATGTGGTGGTGATACGTTATTGGAACAGGTGTGGAGGTGACAGATATGATGGTGAATGGTGTTCGTGTGACAGTTGTGGTGATGACATGTTATTGGGACAGGTGTGGAGGTGACACATGTGGTGACGACAGGTGTACTTGTGACAGGTGTGGTGGTTACAGGTGTCAATATAACGGATGAGACACCTGATTGTTAAGGTGAAGACAAGGCCTTCCCCAATAACACCAACAACCCCCTATTAACTCATCCATTAACCCCTTCCCCATTAACCCCTCCCCCATTAATCCCTCCCCATTAACTCCTCCCCCATTAACCCCTCCCCATTAACCCTCCCCCATTAACCTCCCCCATACTCCTCCCCATTAACTCCTCCCCATTAACTCCTCATTAACCCCTCCCCCATTAACCCCCCCCATTAACCCCTCCCCATTAACCTCCTCACCAGGGGCCATCAGGAGGCGCTGGACAGCATTTAAGTGTCAAGATGATTTGACACAGGGCGTCTGCCTGAGTCTGGACACGACTCTACCACCACCTCCTTATCCCCCTTAACCCCCCTCATCCCCCCTTACCCCCCTCATACCCTTAGCCCACCTTCTCCCTCCCCTCCCTCCCCCTCCCTCCCTCCCTCCTCCCTCCCCTCCCTCCCTCCCTCCCCTCCCCTCCCCTCCCTTCCCTTCCCTTCAGGCCCTCCCCTCACCCCTACCCGAACGTTCTCCCCTCCTCCCTACCTTCCTTTTTCCCTTCTCCCTCCTTTACCCTTACACCTCCCTTTACCCCCCTTCACCTAAACACCTCCCTTCACCCCTTCACCTCCCCCTTCACCCTTACCCTTCCCCCTTCCCCGTAGCTCCCATACACACTACCTCGCCACGACCATTCCCAGCCTTCACAACACTACACAGAACAACATAGAAACGACAACTATACATACATGTGTTCACCTCTGATTTACGTACATGGCGGAGTGGAAGCGTACACGGCCCTAGAGGTATACTTGGGTGGTATAGTGAGGGTATACCTTAGTGGAGTCTATCATGGTGAGGCTCTAGACTGACTCAACTGTGGTGGCTCTAGACTGACTCAACTGTGGTGGCTCTAGACTGACTCAACTGAGGGTCTAGACTGACTCAACTGAGGCTCTAGACTGACTCAACTGTGGTGGCTCTAGACTGACTCAACGGAGGGTCTAGACTGACTCAACTGAGGCTCTAGACTGACTCAACTGAGACTCTAGACGGACTCAACGGAGGGTCTAGACTGACTCAACTGGGGCTCTTAAACTGACTCAACGGATGGTCTAGACTGACTCAACTGTGGCTCTAGACTGACTCAACTGAAGGTCTAGACTGACTCAACTGAGACTCTAGACTGACTCAACTGAGGCTCTAGACGGACTCAACTGGGGCTCTTAGACTGACTCAACGGAGGGTCTAGACTGACTCAACTGGGGCTCTAAACTGATTCAACTGAAGCTCTAGACTGACTCAACTGAGAATCTAGACTGACTCGGTACACGACAGAGAGGTAGAAGGCTCCACGAGGTGTTACTGCCGTGTTGAGGTGAGAATTTGGTACGTCATTCGGGGCTTCAGATAAGTAAGGGTTTGTTTACTTGTTGGCTCTGTCTGAGGTAGGCAGATGGAGGTGATGGGAGGAGGGGTGGAGGGGGAGTGGGAGGATGATGGTGGTAAGGTGGGCAGATGAGCAGATGGAGGAAGGTGAGGGGTGATGGGAGGGGGTGGATGATGGTGGTGGGTTATAGGGTAGATGGAGGATGGGAGGAAGGTGAGGGGGGGTGGGGGGGGGATGGGAGGTGATGATGTAGGTGTTATAGGGCAGATGGAGGAGGGAGGAAGGTGAGGGGGGTGATGGGGAAGGGGGTGAAGAAGGTGATGGGGAGGGGGTGATGATGGTGGTGTTAGGAGTGAGGAAGGGGAGGAATGAAGGGAGAGAGGGACTAATCTATAATTATATCTTATTATCTCTTTCTTATCTATTATCATATTATTTCTTATTCTCTTATTCTTACCTATTCTATCATTCTTTCCCTTCCTCCTTTCCTTCCCTTTTCACTTCCTTACCCTTTATTTTCATTGTTTATCATATTCTTTCTCTTTCCTATCTCCTTCTTCCTTCGTTCTTCCCTATTCCCCCCTTTATCCTTCGTGTTCTACTCCCTCACGTACGCCACGTCTTCAGTAAAAGGTAAATTCAAAACTTTTTTAATATACACTACCGTATGTCCCTCTTGCCCTGGTTATTATTATCTTCTTTCTTCTTTTCTTCATTCTTCTTTCTTTCTTCTTCTTCTTCCGTTGTTCTTGTTCTCGTTCTTGTTGTTCCTCTAAAGGCTGTCAGTCAGTAGGTTGGGAGATATATATAATTCAGAACTTTTTTCTATTCATTTAGTCACCTATCTCCTAGGGTTTGTGTCTCCTATCTCCCAGGGCTTGTCTCCTATCTCCCAGGGCTTGTGTCTCCCATCTCCCAGGGCTTGTGTCTCCCATCTCCCAGGGCTTGTCTCCTATCTCCCAGGGCATGTGTCTCCTATCTCCCAGGGCTTGTGTCACCCATCTCCCAGGGCTTGTGTCTCCTATCTCTTACCCTGAGAGGAGGAAGAACGGCTGTAGTAAGTAAATGACGTAGATGGCACACAGATGGTGGAGGTGGGGGGAGGGGTAGAAGGGGGAGGGGAAAGAATTAAAGTTCAACCATCTGCGGTGCCACTCAGAGACCCAGCGACCGTAGTATTTTCCTCCACTTCCTTCACTCTACTCCTTTCCTCTTTCCTTCCGCTCTTCCACTCCGTCTATCCATTCCCTCCACTCCATTTCTTTCCTCCACACTCCCTCAGTTCTGTCCCACGTCCACATCTTCCCTCCTTCCCTCCACCTATTCCGTCCATCCCTTCCCTCCCTCCCTCCCTCCCTCCCTCTCTCCCTCCATCCTTCCCTCCACCCCCCCACCTCCCCCCCTTTCAACTCCACCAGCTGACTCGAAAAAAAATATCTATGTAAAAATGGAAAGTTTTGTCCTCAGCAAGTGGCCATCTGCATACGTGGGGTGGTGCGGGTGGGTGGGTGTGGGTGGGTAGGTGGGTGGATGGATGGGTGAGTGGGTGGGTAGGTGGGTGGGTGGGTGAGTAGCTGGGTGAATGAATAGATGGAGGGAGGGTTGGTTGACTAGCTGATTGCTGGGATAGTAATTCACAGCAGAGTGGCAGACAACCTCCCGAATGTCCTCAAAACCTTTCTCTTATTACCTCCAAATTCCATCTCCGCCCTCCCACCTCCATCGGCCTTCCTTGGCTGCCTCTTGGCGTTCCTCACCGGCCTTCCACCTTCCTTGACCTCCCTGGCGACCTCCCTCCGTCTCTGGCTGGCCTCATGCCTCCATCGGCCTATACCTATTACCTACCTCGACCTCTCTTGCGGCCTCTCACCATCCTTGGCCGGCCTCCAACCGTCCCTGACCGGCCTCCAACCGTCCCTGACCGGCCTCCCTGGCGGCCTCCAACCTCCATCGGGAGAAAAACGACCGTCCAGAACCTTTGGTGTCCAGCGGTCAATTGGGCAGAAAATTTATTGGGTCAGGCAGGAGGCAAAATTAACCCCGAATGGCAACTGCTGGACCACGCGCTGTGACCCACCCATTTTGATTATTGGCTTCCGTTCCTCTCGGTTTTTGTAGGAGGTCAGGCTTGTTTTTTTGTAGGTTGTCGAGTGATTTTGTAGGTTATGGAGTTGTTTTTTTAGGATGTCTGGTGATTTTGTAGATCAGGCTCGTTTTTGTAGGATGTGTGGGTTCGTCTTTTCAGGGTGTGTGAGTTTTACTAAAATCCATCTATATTACTTTTATGACTGGGTGATAGATAGATAGATAGATAGATAGATAGATAGATAGATAGATAGATAGATACCCCCACAATCCCTCCCTTCCCCTGCCCCCCCCCCCATCCCATCCCACCTCCAGATCAGCGGTCAATGTTAATATCTGATTAAGTGTTGAGGAAGAAGAAGAGGAAGACAAACGGATAATTTAACGAAAGGAGAAGACGAAGGAGGGCGGATAACTGAACGAAAGAGGAAGGCGAAGAAGAGTGGATAATTTAACGAACGAGGAGGAAGGAATAAACAGGATAACCGAATTAAAAAAATAAAGGGAAGAGCGAGTAATTTTACGAAAGGCTAAGAGGAAATGAAGTAGGTAAATTAACTAAACAGTACGAAAGGGCGCGGGAAGATTAGCTATTGGACAAAAAGCGCGGGAACGCCATTAGGGAACAAAAAGCGCGGGAAGATTATTTATTGGATAAAAAGCGCGGGAAATCTTGTTTATTCGACAAAAAGCGCGGGAAGATTAGTTATTGGTTAAAAAAATAAGAGCGGAAAGATTATCTGAGGGTTAAAATAGCGCGGGAACTTTGTTAAGGAGGGGAAAAAAATTCGTTAACGAGGAAGAAAGTCGAGTGAATTAGCTCCCCAGGAAGAAACTCAGAGACTTTATACACTGGAGATTTAAAAGGAGGAAAATAGTAGAGGATAGAAATGGATGTAGTCACTAATGGTCGATTTTCTACCCGGGAACTTGAGACCAAAGCCAAAGGGAAAATCAATATCAGTATTATATTAAACTAATAAGTCATCTTTGTGTCAGTGAGTCGGGTAGTGTTGAATCAGTCAGTTAGGGTCGGTTGAGTCAGTCAGTTAGGGTCGGTTGAATCAGTCAGTTAGGGTCGGTTGAGTCAGTCAGTTAGGGTCGGTTGAGTCAGTCAGTTAGGGTCGGTTGAGTCAGTCAGTTAGGGTCGGTTGAGGTTGTAGTGAGGATAGGATGTGGGTGGATAGTGTGTGGGCAGGGGACGTGGATAGTGTGTGGGCAGGGGACGTGGATTGGTTGTGGGCAAGGGGGGAGGTGGGTAGTGTGTTGGCAAGGAGGAGGGGTAAGGTGTGGGCAGGGAGGTTAGTAGGGTGTAGGCAAGGGGGTTAGTAGTGTGTGTGGGTAGGGTGTAGGTTGAGAAGGTAAGTAGGGAGGCAAACAGGGGGTCTACTAATGGTTAGGGCTCTACGTGTATAAGTTACTCCATGTTTGTCCTATTTATTATCTAATCCTGTGACTTTTCTGCTCTTTTCCAGGTACGTAACCCAGCCTCCTGCACACACACACACACACACACACAGACAGAGGCAGGTAAGTCATATTCCAGTATTCCCAGTATGATGTCCGTTTTAAGACATTTCGTGTATTTTAAAGTCTCACTAACGAATTTACCCAGCGGACACTTGCCAGGGTAATAGCTTAGTCTCGTTAAAGTAAAGAGCGAACCCCAACCAGCGACCGCCTCCTGGTATGACGACATCATCAGCTGATATGAATGGAAGTGTGTTTACGTTGAACAGCTGTTGGCGGGCGGGTGTGTCGACCATCACGTCATCACTGCATGTAATGACGGTGTTTGGCCGCCGCTAATAATGGTAGTCTGGGAGTAGCCCGAACAACGCTAGCCTGTTATTTTACCCCCGTGAA
This sequence comes from Homarus americanus, assembly GCF_018991925.1. NCBI lineage: Eukaryota > Metazoa > Arthropoda > Malacostraca > Decapoda > Nephropidae > Homarus > Homarus americanus. The sequence goes on along the minus strand of NW_024710935.1, from coordinate 141,326 downwards.
AACACTAGTGTGTTGCCGAGTGACGATGTTCTCTTGTAATACATAGCCTGCAGTGGCCCTGTGTTCTCTTAGTGACTCATCATTGTAGCCCCGGCGATATTTAGTCGGTATTCTCGTTGATGATAACCTTTGGTAGCCCCGGTACTATCAATACTTATCACGTAGTCCCCCGTGCTAGGTGTTAAGGTGAAGTCGGTAGCCCCAACTGACCCTTAGCTCCGGTCATCTCCTTATCTGTTGCCTATTGATAATTAATCTTGGCAGCCATGGTATTAACCGCCATTACCTACTCAATAGCCGTGGCATTACCGAAATCCGGTAGTCCTGGTACTACCTAGTAAACCCCCTTTATAATAGCCCCGATGCTACCTAGTAATACCTCCCCGGTAACCTGTTCCTACATAGTGCGACACAGTCAGTGGCCTTGTTGTTACTTATACAGTAGCCCAGATAGTAGCAGCAGTAGCCAGAAGCCACAGATAAGAACACTGGCGGCTTGTCCTCCTGCGACAGACTACAGATGTGAAAACAGCTACATTTGTTGACACCTGATCGCGTGCCATTCGTGGATTAGATCGGATCCACATACCTGCGTTCGCCCGGGGCGCTGAGAGGTCGTAAATACTAGACGGTACGTGTGTGTGTGTGTGTGTGTGTGTGTGTGTGTGTGTGTGTGTGCGCGTGGTAGCAAAAGTGTACCAAGATGGAATTGAAATTTAACCTAGAAATTAGTTAAACGCGTGTTGATGGGTAATGTTTATTTCGATAGTCGTGATTGTTTTGTGTTTAGGTAATGTTTATATCATTGGTATATCATGGTAGTTCTAGTGGTCGTCATTATTGTCGTGGCTGTGGTCGTTCTTGGCGGTGGGGACGGACGGACGGAGGTTTGGATACAATAGTGAAGAGGAAGGAGAAAGAGTGATGGAGGATAGAGAGAGATTACAGGGTTAGTTTGGAACATAATATAAGTACAGCATAATAGAACACAGAGAGAAGTAACTAACACAAATATTCACAACATAATAAAACATTCACAACTTAACATCAGCATTCACAACATAATTTGAAACATTCACAACACTCAATCAGAACATCAACTCTGTCATTCACAACATAATCAGAACATCAACTCAACATTCACAGCATAATCAAACATCAACTCATCATTCACAGCATAATCAGAACATCAACTCAACATTCGCAACATAATCAGAACATCAACATTCACAACATAATCAGAACATCAACTCATCATTCACAACATAATCAGAACATCAACTCAACATTCACAATATAATCAGAACATCAACTCATCATTCACAACATAATCAGAACATCAACTCATCATTCACAACATAATCAGAACATCAACTCAACATTCACAACATAATCAGAACATCAACTCAACATTCACAACATAATCAGAACATCAACATTCACAACATAATCAGAACATCAACTCAACATTCACAACATAATCAGAACATCAACTCAACATTCACAACATAATCAGAACATCAACTCATCATTCACAACATAATCAAAACATCAACTCAACATTCACAACATAATCAGAACATCAACTCATCATTCACAACATAATCAGAACATCAACTCATCATTCACAACATAATCAGAACATCAACTCATCATTCACAACATAATCAGAACATCAACTCAACATTCACAACATAATCAGAACATCAACTCATCATTCACAACATAATCAGAACATCAACTCATCATTCACAACATAATCAGAACATCAACTCAACATTCACAACAAAATCACAACATTAACTCAACATTCACAACATAATCACACCATTAACTCAACATTCACAACATCATCAACAAATCCGTACAAGTCAAATGGTTCGATGAGGAGCCATAACGGTGATCAAGTCTTGACCTGTGTTTGAGGAGCGTGTGTGACCTGAAGGTAAATGGCTCTGATTGGCGACATGATGGCCTCGCAAACCTTTCGGTGATTGGCTGCTCACACGCCACCTCTATAATCTCAACCAATCAGCTGGCGACACCGACGGTATTGACCAGCCAACCAAAATATTCTCCACCAGATCAAGGAGCCAAGTTGTCGTGACGTGATTGGTTGGTGGAGTAGATTGTTCTCATGCCTTGATGACGTGTTGTGACGTAACTTAAGACCTGTTTATGGGGTAATGGTGATGATGTGATTACGGCGTGTTTATGGTGTGATGATGACATGGTTATGATGTGATAATGACCGGCTAATGACATAATGATAACGTTATTATGGGATGTTTATGAGGTAATGATGGAATGCTTATGACGTCATGACGTTATAACGTTTAATGACGTACCTACAAACGTCATTTTTTGCGTTTTTGACATCCTGGCTGTGTTTGATGACGTCAGGAGTGCGTTGATGACGTCATAAAAATGTGTAAATGACGTCATGAAAGGTGTTGATGACGTCGTAGTCGCTTATGACGTCATTATCACATGTTAATACCTAACACGTTTAATGATGATAATTTAAATACCAGGTGACTCGGTGGCTCATAGCGGCTCATTAACCTGTTGAATGATTTGTTTGTTGATGTTATTGTTTGTTTATTTTGTTTATTTGTTGATGTTTTCTCTTTGTTTGATGTTTTCGTTAATGTTTGTCTTTTGTTTTCATGGCCTTTGTGTCAGTATTTTATATGAATGTTTTTAATGTTTACTGCTTGTATTGGTGTAATGGTCAGCATGCACGCCTCGCAAGCTAGCGGACCCGGGTTCGATCCTCGGGCAGGGTGAAACTATGGGCAAGTTTCTTTACGCCATTTGCCTCTGTCTACCCAACAGTAATTGGGAAACTGGATGTTAATCGACTTGCGGATCGTATTCCGGGGTAATGGTTAGCCAGTGCAGTTGGCGAGTTGTCCGGTCTTCTCGGACTATTCCTTGACACTGGGTCATGCAGCTCGTTAACGCAGGCTGTGGTTGTTGTGTTGGCGACAACTTCTACACCTTAAACAAATTCAGGCCTAGGTGGCCCTTGGGCCGGCCATCCTCGTTACACGAGGGCCAACCATTATATGTATGTAAACCCATATTTATCCCTTCCAACCCGGCCCTAATGTTGTACAGCAGCTTAGGAAGGGACGACTACCATTTCTCTGGGGCCTTCCTTGCTTCCTTCCTTCCTTCCTTCCTTCCTTCCTTCCTTCCTTCCTTCCTTCCTTCCTTCCTCCCTCCCTTCCTTCCTTCCTTCCTCCTCCTTTTGATCTTTTAGAGTTTCTGCCTCCCTTCCTCTTTGCTTCCCTCCCTAGCTGAGCGGTACTGTCGGGAAGAGGGGGGAGGGAGGGGAGAGGGGGGAGGGAGGGGAGAGGGGGGAGGGAGGGGAGAAGGGGGGAGGGAGGGGAGAGGGGGCTGCCGGACGGACAAACAGACACACGGATTATGTCAACAAAAACGCCAAGTAACATTACAGTAAACACAATCTCACTTAACACAGTCAATTACCATCTCAGACGACGCTACTATCAAAAACCATTTACTTATTTCAACGTAATGTACTAAGACACATTTAAGTACGTTGATACACTTAAGACACTTATAATATGGTCGTTCGCGTCTTCCTCTGTATGTTGACTCACTTATTATGAGTTCTCGTCTTACTTAACTTAACAAAAAACACCATAGAAAATCACTTATAAAAAAGATTCATATGTATTTTTTCTATTTGATTAAGAATGGTGTGTGTGTGTGTGTGTGTGTGTGTGTGTGTGTGTGTGTGTGTGTGTGTGTGTGTGTGTGTGTGTGTGTGTGTGTGTGTGTGTGTGTGTGTGTGTGTGTGTGTGTAAACAAACATAGCTTTTTTTATACACTACAGAGGGTTGGATGTTAAGTGAAATATATTGTACTGGTTCATGTGAGGTAAGGAGATGAATAGAGAGAGAGAAAGAGAAAATAGAGAGAATAAAAGAGACTGAGAGAGAACAAAGAGAGAAGATGCCGGAAAGAGACAGAATGATCCTGCCTCCTCCCACATCCTCTCCCCTTCCATGAGGGAGGCCAGAGGGATTGAGGGAGGGGGAGGGTCAGGGAGGGATTGAGGGAGGGGGTAGGGCCAGGGAGGTAGTCAGGGGGGGGAGGGAAGGGGGGTAATTTTCCCAGCTTCGGCAAACTTTTCTCTATTAGCTTGTTAAATGTTTTGGAAAGGTGCCAAAGTTTTTATATTTAATCACACTCACTGGCGAGTTAAACTTCTGCGCATAGAAATGACTATAAATATGGTACATAATTCGGCAGACGGGGCAAGTTTAGGCAGGAGGGTGAGACGTTCCTGCTAAGATATTACACCTTCCCATGGTTATGAAATTTATCATTGGAAGCGGATAGACGCACCCAACACCGCCGCCATCACCACCCACCCACCCACCCATCCAACACCCACCACCCACCCACCTACCATCCACCCATCCACCACCACCACTGCTACCACCCACCCACCCACCCACCTACCACCACGCTCACAGCTTCTCTTTTGTCTATGATTTCGTCTATAATGTTAAACGTACATCAAGAGAGGCCTATGTACTCTTCGTATATATATGTATGTACAGTTTATATAATGTAGTCTATATATGTATTTTGGTATGCCCTTTACAGCTCTTTTATCTTATATTGATTCATTCTGGCTGCTGTGATTGATGTGCTCTGTTGTGTTGCTGTTCTTCCACAACACAGCCTTAACACATGAATCACATCTACTGTACCTCACGACCTAACACACCCCCAAACACTGGGTTGTTTCTGGATGCTCTCTCTCTCTCCCACCTCCAAACCTCTGCATGACACTCTACCCAGCTTAATTAGCCACCTGTTCACCTGTTTCTCCTGATGATGAAACATTGAATAAGAAGATTACACCTGGGATTATTTTTACATTATTACATACATATTATACACATATTATTATTATTATTATTATTATTATTATTATTGTTATTTTATTATATTATTATTGTTATATACATATATTGCTTACATATTGTTATTATTATTATTATTATTATTATTATTTACACATATTATTACACGTTCAACATCGTCCATCTCTAAGGCCACTATCATATGTTATCTGGTCATGGGTCAGGTCAGGTCAGGTCAGGGCTGGCTGTGTCATATAGCTAACTGAGATAGCGCAACACACACACACACACACACACACACACACCCACACACACCCACACACACACACCCACACACACGCACACACACACACCCCACACACACACACACACACACCCACACACACACACACACAGGTACTTTATACAGAATCCAGTTTTAATAGATAGATCGCGTCTCAATTAGAGCCATGAAACCATTTAAAAATATGTTTTTATAATCATTGATGTACTGTGTGTGTGTGTGTGTGCCCCTCCATCACGACTTCAACCTGCCCTGAACGGTGTCTCTCCTCTCCACCAGGCTGCCGTACCGACCTGCCTCCTTGCACCACGTTCTGACTCTGCCCCTGCACCACGTCCTGACTTGCTCCCGGTATCCACATGTCCTGACCTGCCCTCCACCACGTCCTGACCTGTTCCTCCACCACGTCCTGACCTGCCCTGCCACGTCCTGACCTGCCCTCCACCACGTCCTGACCTGCCCTGCACCACGTCCTGACCTGCCCCTCCATCACGACTCTCAACCTGCCCTGACCTTCCTTACCTCTCCGCAACCTTCAATAAACCTTGGCAGCGTAAGAAACCTCATAGTCTAATCACAATTAAAACTTGTTTGGGAGTCTTCACTTTCTGCCCCCCTTTCCCCCTCCACCCTCTCCCCTAGCCCCTCCTCCTCCCCTCCCCCAATCTTCTTCTCCCCTTCCTTTCTCTTTCTTCTTCATCTTCCTCTCCTCTTTCGTCTATCCCCATTTCTCCTCCCCCTGTCCTTCACTTGTACTTCCTTATCTTCCTCTTTCCTTCTGCTCCCCCAAATTATCTTCGCCTTTTCATTCTTTTCTCCTCACTCCATCCCTCTCTCCCATTCCTTTCATTTCCCTCTCCCAATTTTCCTCACCTTTCCTCTTCCCCTCCGCAAATCTTCCTCATCTACCCCTTCCCTTCCTCTTCCCCTCCCCCAATCTTCCTCATCTTTCCCTCACCTTCCTCTTCCTCTCCTCCAATCTTCCTCACCGCTTCTCTCTCCCTCTCCCCACCAAAATACTTTCGAGAAATAACTCTATCCCTGTGAATGATGAACAGGTCGTAATTGGATGTTGATCATTGCAACTCATCAGAAATTCTGTCTACGATTTTCTAAATAACGCCTTCCGAGTTGATTGGAATTTCCCGACTTTTCGCTGCGAGGTGTCGGCTAATCCCTGAATATTGAATGAAGGCTGTGTTCGGTTCCTGGCCACAGATTCGGTTTAGTGGGGGCATTATTTTTTTTTATGTTTGAGAAAGGGTCGGGTGTGGGGGTCGGGTGTTGAGGTCGGGTGTGGGGGCGTCGGATGTGGGGGTAGGGGGAGTAGGATTTTTTTAAAGGATTAAAGAATAGGGAGGGATTAAATTTTTCGCCTGTATGGGTTCTGTACTGCTTTGAATACATTACAGCAGCTTTGGGAAAGTTGGTTTATATACCTTCATCACTAAACAACCTATTGAGTACGTGATTCCCTTTGTTTATAATCACATTAACCTGTTGATGATCCGCGTTTACTAAATGGTAATTAACTACAGGTCTATCATTGTGTATTATTTAAAAAGTATAATATATAATAGGGTTTTTGTGGAGTGTTGTTCGTAAAGCAAACTTAAAATAGCTTTGTGATGTTGAGACGCGGAAGGTGAAGCCATAGCCAGCGAGCGTCGACAAGGGATGAGGACACGTCAGGCGGCACAAACTCCTCCAAGGTAATTATTTGTAATCAGCGGCGCTATGATTTGTATTTCCAACACAGAAACGCACCAAGACCCGTCGGAATTTTTATTTAGAAAGTCTTAATCATGTAGGCATATTTTCTTGGATTTGCAAAAGCGAAAAGTTTGTTAAACTGCTCAATGTATTCATTACAGGAGCCGAAGTTTCCAAAGGTGGAGGGGAAGGTGGAGGGAGTGGAGGGACTATGGGGGGAGGAAAGGAGGGAGGGAGGGCCGTAAAAGACTGTCGGGAGGGTCCTGCGTCTTCATACCATCATCGTCCCTCCAACTCCACGTACTTCATTTTCGAGTTATTTACACAATCTGTTTTACACATTTACCTACATTTTCCTGTAAATTTGGGATTGATGGTTTTATTTTATTTTACATTGCTTTCATTTTGTTATTAGTCTTGTAAGTTTAGATTTGTTATTATTATTTTATACGCGTTTCCATATAAATTACATTCTTTTACAAGGGTATTTATCAATCGTATTCAGTTTTCTTTTACACATACAGAAGACAATCACATAAATTTACAATAACGTGAGTGTAAATACAGGATTCGAACCCACACAACTCGGTAGACAAGCGAGGACTCTACCACTCTACCACTTACACCTGGCCTACCTCACCTCGCCTACATGGTCCAGGTGAGATTAACTGGTTTTGATGTCATTAGCGAATTTAAACCAATAATAATCACCTAATCTACCTGTCTGGACACTGGGGAAGGTTTATAAGTCGATATTGTTATCTCTTTCGCTGAGGAGGTCGTTTGGTTGTAGAGGTTCAGTCAGCCAATCACAAAGGAGAATTGAAAAAGGAATAAATTATGATGATGATGATGATGATGATGATGATGATGATGATGATGATGATGATATGATGATGATGATGATGATGATGATGGTGATGATGATGATGATGATGATGATGGTGATGATGATGATGATGATGATGATGATGGTGATGATGATGATGATGATGATGATGATGATGATGATGATACAGTAGTTAACCATTAGGTATGTTATTTTACGATAACATTTATATTTATTTTTTATTTTTTTACGACCATCATCACAACCATTATCATTACAATCATCATCATCATCACCACCACCATAACCACAATCATAACTACAACTATAACCATATAAATTACCCTCTTCCACCATTACACCCCCCACAACTAACACCCTTCCTACCACTACTACCACAACTAATACAACCACTCATATCACAGATACTGTTACCTGTACCACTACTACCACCACCACTACAATCAACCCCTTACCACCACTACAATCAACCCTTACCACCACCACTACAATCAACCCCCTACCACCACTACTACAACTACCACCTCTATAATCAACCCCTACCACCACTATAACCACTACTACACTCAACCCCCTACCACTCTTTCCACAATTACCGCCATTACACTCAACCCCTACCACCACCACTACAGTCAACCCCCTACCACAACTACCACCACTATAATCAACCCCTTACTACCATCACTACCACAACAATCAACCCCTTACCACCACCACTACCACAACAATCAACCCCTTACCACCATTACCACCACAACAATCAACCCTTACCATCACTACCCACCACAACAATCAGCCCCTTGCCACCCACCATTACCACCAACAATCAACCCCTTACCACCACCATTACCACCACCACCACTACCACAACAATCAACCCCTTACCACCACCACTACCACAACAATCAACCCCTTACCACCACCATTACCACCACCACTACCACAACAATCAACCCCTTACCACCACTACCACCACCCTGACTAATGGAGGGCGCACCATCAACTCGACGGAGGCAGGAACGGGACAATTTACACGGTGGAAAGTCATCTGCGCCGTGGGAATCATTAAGCTATCTCTGGTACAGCCATCACCAATATCACCATCAAAGCCTCTCGCCATCTTGGTGCTGCAGGGTTGCCACAAGACACTTTCCACCCTCAGCCCTTTAAGAATTGTCACCGTAATGGCTTCTCTTGGGTATTTAGTGAGTAGTGTATTATCAGCCGGGGTACTAAAGGTCCCCCTCCCTCTTCCCCCCCTCTCCTCTCACGAGTTTGGTTGGTAATGGTGATGGTTGGCAGGAAAGGGGTGAGGGGAGGGATGGGTGAGGGGAAGGGAAGGGTGGTGGCAACGCTGGTTTAGTTGCTCCTCGGAAGGACAGAGGGAGACAGCCACTGAGTCAGATTGGAAGTTATTGTGGAGAGGAAAAAATATATACGAAGGCCCGCCGTCGACGGAAGCTGTTGTTGTTGAGTGTTGATGGTTAAACGCAGCGTTGATCGTCTCGTTTACTGTTTACTTAACGATATATGACAGTTCCTATAGCGGTGTAGTATAAGTAAACTTCCCTCTATTTACGTTTCCATAAATACAAATGTTTTCGCGCTTAACAGAGCAAAAAACTTGTTAGTACAAATGATCGAAACGAAACTGAAAAAGATCGAAATTTTATGGAAGAAACCACACAATGCAGTGAGGCATCGTGGAAGTGATTTAATGTGTCTATTGAAGCCGCTTTGTTTCCTGAGAAATCTCTTTTCAATATTCAACCAGAGGCGGTTTGGGCCCAACAATGGCCTCGAGTAGTTGCAAATGCAGCCCACAACACAAAAGTTCCACTGGAGTACACTCGGGTTTCATTTTGTTTAAGATTCTCCCAGAGGTACAGTTCTCAACTCCTAGTCTCTACTTAGGTTAAAATACCCACAAAAACACAACAAATTACAAACACATATTGATATATTTCTCATTAAGGCCGTAAATGTTTATTGATGATGCTGTAAACACTGAAAAGAGTTGTGTATGCAGAGCGTAAACTTCGGGAGGAGGACAAGTGACGTGTTTCACCGTCTTGACTGTTGGTGAGAATATCAGGACATTGAGAATAATCGGGGGAGCATTTTTCAAAACCTGGCTTTTAACAGAGATGGGCTGTATTGTCTCATCTTTTGTTGACGACTCCTAGGGAAATTATCTTAAAAATGATGACAGCACTACCACTACCACTACCTCCTCACCCCCTACCCATACGACCCGCTGTGCTGTAAGGGCTTGTTGTTCTTGTCCTTCAATATCGTGGATTGATTTGTAGGGCGGCTGATGATGTCTTGTAAGATGGTCGTTAAGTTAAGGGAGTTGGAGTGATTTTTTTAGGTCAGAATAATGGATTTTTAAGGAGGAATTTTTATAACCTTTAAGGAGTCTGTATGATGAGATGACCTTTGACCTTTAATGTAGTACTTTCACTTAACAACCTTCACTTCCCCCAACTGTATAATTAGGTGCAGTTACTCATTCATACCTATGGCTGGACTGGAAGTATCCCGGATGCGAACGAGGATAAAAAAAAAATGACTTGAAGCGAGCGTTCTATCCACTCACCCACCGCACCATTTTTTTTCTGTTCGTGTTAGGTGTATTGAGTATAGACGCTGGTGGGGATGAGATGGATTGATTTTCGGGGAAGGGAACTTGTGTGTGTGAAAGAGAACCAAGATTTATTTTTTCTTTTTATAACATCTTAAGGTTCTGCGTTGTCAGCAAGAGAAGATGGATCAGTTTTTGAGATTTTTTTTTTTTTTTGGTCAACATAATATTTTTTTTAGGCTGAGGATTTTAAAAGAACTTTGTATTTATTTTTATTTATTTAGTATCTGAGGAAACATTGTTAGTAAGGGAAGTTGAAGGAAGGTTTTAAGGGAGGGTCGACTGATTTTAAGATACACTGTTAATCTTCAATTTTTTTTAGGGAAGTTGGAATCATTTTGGGTAGAAACATAATTTTTTTAAGAGTTTTAAGTTAGAGAAAATTATATCGATTTTTTGGTAATTTGGTAAAGGTAATATATATATTTTTTAAGGGTTAAGGTAAGAAATATTCCATTAATATTTGGCGTTGATTTGATACACACACACACACACACACACACACACACACACACACACACACACACACACACTACACCCTACACCACTACACACCTACACCACTACACCCCTACACCACTACACTCTACACCACTACACCCTACACCACCTACACAACCAAAAAAAGTAAAAAAAAAAAAAAATAGAAAACGATAAATAAGAAAATAGGAAAACAATAGAAAAAAAGGACGAAAAAAATATATCAAAATAATAATGAACTAAGATGAGAAAAATAAATAAAAAAAATACAGTAAATAAATTCGTAGATAAAAATTGGTCATATTAAAGTGAAATTGAAGCGGCGAAAATACAAGGATATAAATTAGTGGAGGACTCGGGTCTGTACCGACCATGTCCTCTCATAAGAGCACATACGATTAATTAAATTAATATTGGGAATTTTTTTTTTCTTCTCTGTCCTAATTTCACGTTTTAAGACCTTCAGATTAAAACGATTTCATAATTAAATATTTTTGTTTCACCTGTACTAATTATTATGCATGAGATACCTAATTGTTTTCTAATTTTCTGGCTATACAATTATTATTATTATTTTACTAGGGCGGGGGGTGGGATGGGCTGGGCTGGGGTGGGCTGGGGTGGGCTGGGGTGGGGTGGCTGGGGTGGGCTGGGGTGGGTGGGTGAAGGCAGATACAAGGATGAGGTGACTGAAATATTTTGGTTAATTTATTTCTTTATCTGAATTTATTATTTCTTTCACTTTTTTTTAGAAATATTTAGGAAAAAGATATGTTGGGCTCTCTCTCTCTCTCTCTCCCCAATTGTTTATTTACATATCAAGTTTCTTTGTTTTTTCTCCCGTTTGATTATTACTATGGGTGTATCCTGGATGGGGTGTAAGAATGGGGAGAATGTGGTTAGTAGTGGGGTGTTTAAAGGGGGGGGACAAAGGAGGGGAGAATGAAGGTAGTGGTGGGGGTGTTTAAAGGGGGGGAGACAGGGGAGGGGAGAATGAAGGTAATGGGTGTTTAAAGGGGAGAAAGGGGGAAGGGAGTGGTGGGGGGTGTTTAAATGGTGGGGGAGGAAGGGGGGAGGGATGGGGAGGATTTACACTACGTCGTAATCTGAATAAAGAAGATATGAATAGGAAGAAAAATCAATAAATGTAGAGAAAATAAAATAGGTGTTTCTATATTACGTATCCACACATGTTTCTCTGTTGTATCCACACATAACATCTCACTGTTGTAATGATATCCACACACGTCATCTACATCCCACTCGGTCTCATCGTCATCTACATCCCACTCGGTCTCATCGTCATCTACATCCCACTCGGTCTCATCGTCATCGTCATTCATCGTCATCTTTTTATTTTTTCTACAGGTGTTTTATTGTGTTTTTTCATTTTATGGTGTTTTAACTGTTTTATTCTGTCTGTCTGTACTAGTGTGTTTTATTGTTGTTGTTTTTCGTTTTATGGTGTTTTTAGGTTTTATTTTACTGCTATGAAGGAAGTTTTTATTGATCCTTGTTTTTTTATGGTGTTTTATACAAGTGTTTTATTGATTATTCTTCGTTTTAGGGTGTTTGGTGTTTTATCTGTTTTATTCTACGGGTACAAGGGTGTTTTAAGTGATTTTTGTTTGTTTGTTTTATTTGGTTCTAGGAATATATATATTAAGTGTTGTTATTATTAAAGTTTGTTTATCTAATTTGTCTGCCTGTCTGTCTGTCATGGTGTGAGTATGTGTGTGTGTCTGTCTACTACTTATACACCACCGCTTTCACCCACACCACACCCACACCACAACCACCTACATCACTCCACCCACGCCACTTACACCCCACACCACACCACCCCACACCACACCCACACCACACCACCACTACCTCTTACACCCTCACCCACACCATCACTACCCCTTCCACCCCCACCACACTTCCTTCCCATGAGCCTCAAACCTTCACTCCCCGACGCACCAGACGGACCGCAAACAAATCATATATAACCATTACTAGAAACTAAATTACCATTCCCCCCCTAAAGTTTAATTCCCCGACTGCCGTTCCCAATCCCACCCGTCGGTCTCCCTCCCTTACCCTCCCTTCCTACCCTCCCTTCCTACCCTCCCTGTTTCCCTCCTAGGCTGATAATGTATTCCCATATCGCTGATGATTTATTTCACTTTCCTTTTTGCATTTGGATCGTAATCCTTCGGCAGGGAGGAGGGGCCCCGATCACTGGGTTTATGATGCTATTTTACGCGAGGGGGGTACCAGGCTTTACCTTCTGTTGGCCCACCCCTTGTACTGGATGCCTGGTTGGTTGGCTGGCTTGGTACTATTACTGCTACTACTACTACTACTACTACTACTACTACTACTACTACTACTCATCTTTTCTTCTTTTTGTTTTGTTCATGTTCTTTATTTGTTTGTTTGTCTGTTTGTATTGGATTGTTGTTGTTTCTACTACTACTACTACTACTACTACTACTACTACTACTACTTCTGTTTCTCTTCTTCTTCTTCCTCTATTTCTTGTTTGTTTTTTGTGTTTGCTATCTTGTTACTCTTCCTCTTTCTTCTTTCATCGTGTGTGTGTGTGCGTGTGTGTGTGTGTGTGTGTGTGTGTGTGTGTGCGCGTGCGTGTGTGTGTGTGTGCGTGTACTGAAAATAGCCGAACAATATCATTTTGCGGCTAGAAAACGCCATTATTAGCTAGACATGCGTTCAACTAGTGGAAATATAACTTTACTAGCAAGAAGAAACTGCGACTAGCGAAATATAAACGTAACTAGCGAGAGAAAACGCTGTAACTAGCAAAAACAGAACAACTAGCTAAAATATAATATCTAGCGAGAAGAAATACAGCAAATAGCGTAAATATAGCAATAATCTATCTACTAGGTAAACATAACTAGCAAATATATAAACACAGCGAGAATACAAACATAACTAGCAAAAATATGAACACAGATAGCTAGAAAACGCTGTAAATAGCAAAAAAAAATCACAAACATATAGTGTAGGAAGCGAAAATATTACACATCTAGCAAGAATATATCGCCTGGTGTAGATCTCGAATTATCTGGACCAAGTTTCGTGTTATTTAAACTAGCTTAGCTGTCCAGAGATCCTGTTTTACTGCGAGGTTTAGTGGGCGGCAGACACCAACAGCTACCTCTTCCACACCCACACCCTCTTAAACCCACCCACCCACCCACCCACACTCTCCCACAGCCTACCCCACCCACGTACAGCCTTTCCCATCCACCCACACGTTCCCCTACCCACCCACTCACAGCCTCCTCCACCCATCCACAGCCTCCTCCACACACCCACAGCCTCCTCCACACACCCACAGCCTCCCCCACACACCCACAGCCTCCTCCACCCATCCACAGCCTCTCCACCCACCAGCCTCCTCCACCCACCCCACAGCCTCCCCCACCATCCACAGCCTCCTCCACACACCCACAGCCTCCTCCACACCACCCACAGCCTCTTCCACCCACCCACCCACAGCCTCCCCCACCCACCCACCCCCAGCCTCCCCCACCCACCACGCTTCCCCCACTCACACAGCCTCCCACCCACCCAGCCTCCTCCACCCACCCCCCAGCCTCCTCCACCCACCACAGCTTCCCCACCCACCCCAGCTTCCCCTGCCCCACCCCTGGCCTCCTCCACCCACCCACAGCCTCCTCCACCCACCTCTTACTTTAACCTGACCAGGATTTCTTACTCGTGGTTTATGATGCCAGTTTTATATATATATATTTATTTTAGCGTGATATGGAAGGGGTCCAGCAGGCGGGGGTGACAACGGGAAAATTGTCGCCTTTTGTAACTACGCCGAGGTAATGCCCTGTGTAACCACGCTGAGTTAATGTCCCTCTCGAACTACGCTCAGATAATGTCTTCATCGTAAGCTCTCGTCTCAGTGCCAAGTTCTTGTATCAGTGCCAGGGTCTTGTATCAGTGCCAGGGTCTTGTATCAGTGCCAGGGTCTTGTATCAGTGCCAGGGTCTTGTATCAGTGCCAGGGTCTTGTATCAGTGCCAGGGTCTTGTATCAGTGCCAGGTCTTGTATCAGTGCCAAGGGTCTTATGTCATTGCCGGGGTCTTGTATCAGTGCCAGGTTCTTTATGTATCAATGCCAGGGTCTTGTATCAGTGCCAGGGTCTTGTATCGAGTGCCAGGTTCTTGTATCAGTACCAGGGTCTTAACCATGTTCTCCAGGGGAATGTATATCAGTGCCAGGTTCTTGTATCAGTGCCAGGTTCTTGTATCAGTGCCAGGGTCTTGTATCAGTGCCAGGTTCTTGTATCAGTGCCAGGTTCTTGTATGGTGCCAGGGTCTTGTATCAGTGCCAGGGTCTTATCAGTGCCAGGTTCTTGTATCAGTGCCAGGGTCTTGTATCAGTGCCAGGTTTTTGTATCAGTGCCAGGGTCTTGTAGCAGTGCCGGGTCTTGTATCAGTGCCAGGTTCTTGTATCAGTGCCAGGTTCTTGTATCAGTGCCGGGTCTTGTATCGATGCCAGGAATGTACTTGTCAGTCTGAGTTCTTGTATCAGTGCCAGGGTCTTGTATCGATGCCAGGTTCTTGTATGTTTGCCGGGTCTTGTATCGATGCCGGGTTCTTGTATCAGTGCCAGGTTCTTGTATCAATTACTTAAGTTTTTGTATCAGTGCCAGGGTCTTGTATCAGTGCCAGTTTTTGTATCAGTGCCAGGGGTCTTGTATCAGTGCCAGGTTTGTATCGATGCCAGGGTCTTGTATCAGTGCCAGGGTCATCAATAGTGCAGATTAGCCAGTTTTGTGTGTTGTTGTTATTTATGTGTGTGTGTGTGTGTGTGTGTGTGTCGTATTGACTGATGTGTGTGTGTGTGTGTGTGTCACCAATGTCTCCTCCTCTCCCTCCTATTGCCCCCTACACCCCCTTTCTGTGTTCTCTCCCCACGCTCTCCTCACCTACCCCCCTCCCCCCCTACCCTCCCCTACCCTCCCTCCCCTCCCCTCCCCTCCCCAGCCAAGACCCATTAAATAGTAATTTTCCCTGTCTGGCCTCACCATCCATCTACAATACCCAAATGAGAGACAGGGCAACAGCCAACCCCAACCAGTCGTCAAACCCCTAGCAAGTCGTCCAACCCCCAACAGGTCGTCAAACCCCCTAACAAGTCGTCAACCCCCAACAGGTCGTCCCTACTCCTCCCCCCTCTCTCTCTCTCCCCTCCTCTTTCATCCTCCCTCCCCTCTGATTCTTCCTTCTTCCTCCATTCTTCTTCCTTCTCATTTCCCTCCTTCCTCTCTTCTAGCGTTCTCTCCCTCCCCTCTTAGTCCCATTCTTCCACCTTCCTCCAGTTCCTTCCTTCCCCTTCCCCCCTTTCATCCTCCTCTTCACCCTCCCTTCTACTTCCCTCCTTCCCGAAGACGATTTTACTCCCCCTTAGTTACACCTCCCCCATCATCCCCAATCCATTTCACTTCTCTCCCTTATTCCTCCCCATAGCCCTTCCTAACCCCCTAATCCCCAGCTCATTCTACTTTCTTCCCTCTTCCCCACATTGATACCTTTATTCCTCTCCTCCACCCCCATTCTGCCCCTCCCTCCCCTTCCCCACTCCCTTATCTTCGCTTACCTAGATCGTTTTGCCGATAGTTAATTCTCAGTATTCATAGATTCATTTTTAGTTGTCATTAGATAATATTATATATATAGTGTTCGATAATGATAATTCCCAGGTATTTTATCTACCTGGTGATGGTGATGGCGTTACTAACTCTCGCAGGTAATTCTGCGTTAGGTAATTCCAAGGCAGTGTTATCCTCCCCAGGTCGTACCATCAGGGGGCAGGGCATCATTGCTGGGTATTTATCAAGAGGTTATCGTCTGCTGATAATATTAAAAGAGTTGAGTGCATTAGGGCTACCATCAGAAGATATTATATTTCCATATAGCTTGGAACCGCCTTAGGGTGCTGAGGCTCACCAGGGGGGGACAAAGACCTCTCTCTCTCTCTCTCTCTCTCTCTCTCTCTCTCTCTCTCTCTCTCTCTCTCTCTCCATATAGCTGTTTAGATATTCCTTCTAGTTGATGACATCTCCTCCACTTTCCCTTTCTTCCTCTACTCACATCTTCCTTCCCTTCCTCCTTTCCCCATCCTTCCATCCTCTCCCCCTCCCTACTTCTCCCTCCTCCCTCCTCCCCTACCTCTCTCCCTCTCCCTCCCTCCTCCCCTCTCTCCCTCCCCTACTTCCTCCTACCTCCCTCCTCCTATCTCACCTATCTCTCCCTCTCTCCCTCCTCCCCTCCTCCCCTACCTCTCTCCTCCCCGACCTCTCCCTCCTCTTTTATTCTCCCTCACTGTGGACCATCACCCCCCGTCTGTATGTCCTTGTGTTTTATACCTCTCATCTTATCGTGGTATCTATCAACCAATTAGTAGCCTGTCTGCCGTGTGTGTATGTATGTGAGTGTCTGCTGATGTCTGTGTGTTTGTATGTGTGTGTGTGTGTGTGTGCATAGTTTTGTTCTTGAAATATACACATACGCACATTCCATCCCACACATAGAATCACTCATTTGCACACACACCACACACCACACACACACACACACACACACACACACACACACACACACACACACACACACACACACACACACACACACACACACACACACACACACACACACACACACACACACACACCACACACACACACACACAGACACACCACACACACACACACACACACACACACACACACACACACACACACACACACACACATGCTGTCGTAGGTTAAGGATTTTTGCATATTGGTAATAAATTCTGGCCTTGACACCCCAACCAAGTTTTACCCATTCAATTGTACTTTTAATTAATATATTGATCGCGTGCTACCAGATGACTAACTCCCCCCCCACACCCACACCCATCCCCACCCCACCCCAAACCCCTCCTCCAACACCCCCAACACCTCCCCCATGCCCTAACGCCAGCTTCCTTCCTCCCCCTCCGCCACCCCATTAACACCCCTCACCTTCCCCACCCCTCACCTTCCCCCCAACACCCCTCACACTTCCCCCTACACCCCTCACCTTCCCCCAACACCCTCACCACTTCCCCCCACCCCTCACCTTCCCCCCCCACCCTCACCTTCCCCCCCACCCCTCACCTTCCCCCTCCCACCCCTCACCTTCCCACCCACACCCCTCCTTCCCCCCTACACCCCTCACCTTCCCCCCATACCCCTCACCTTCCCCCACCCCTCACCTTCCCCCACCCTCCCCTTACCCCCATCATCCCTCACCCCCAACACAATCATCGAACGCATTTTCTGGTCGATTCGTCTAACAAAACAAACAAACAGACACACAAACAAAACACACAAACAAACACAGAAGCAAACAAACAACTATATATTACTATTAGGTAAATAGTACGTCTGTTATGTTTTTAATTTTTATTAGTAATTAATTTTTAAACAGATTCCAGAATAAAGACAAAAATAATGTCTCTATTTTTTTTATTGGTGTTAAGATGTTAAGGGTAATGTTTATTGCTAGTGTGACGTGAGTGTATGTATGTATGTATGTATGTGTGTATGAATGTGTGTATGTGTGTATGTGTGTATGTATGTATGTATGTATGTGTGTATGTATGTGTGTATGTGTGTATGTATGTATGTGTGTATGTATGTGTGTATATGTGTGTGTGTGTTCATTTTAATCAGGATATAAAAGTGAGGTTAAGGTGGTGAAGACTTTACACACACACACACACACACACTCTCTCTCTCTCTCTCTCTCTCTCTCTCTCTCTCTCTCTCTCTCTCTCTCTCTCTCTCTCTCACACACACCACCAACCGCTTAACACCACCAACCACCCCCCATAACCTGTTACGCTCACTACACATGACCCACCATAACTTGTTACCCTCACTACGCATGACCCACCATAACCTGTTACCCTCACTACGCATGACGCACCATAACCTGTTACCCTCACTACGCATAACGCACCATAACCTGTTACCCTCACTACGCATGACGCACCATAACCTGTTACCCTCACTACGCATGACGCACCATAACGCACCTCACTTACAGGCGCAGGTATAATAATGTGAACTCTTTAATGTTGCTAACTTTGTCGCCTTCTGTTCCTCCTGCGAGACAAAGTTTAAGAAACGGAGTGAAGAAAGTTGTTACTACTTTTTCTTACTTTTTTTGTGAAACTAGAGGTGAGAAAATACTACTTTTCATTGTGTTGTGAGGGTGTCAGTGGGTGTACATGAGGAGTGTATTATAGTGTACATGTGATCGTTAATGGTGTATGTGTGTGTCAAAGGTGTACACATGGAGAAAGTGATATATAAGAGATCGTTATTGGTGTACTTGTGATCGTTAATGGTGTATATGTGATCGTTAATGATGTACACGAGATGGTTAATGGTGTACATGTGATCGTTAATGGTGTACACACGGACAAAATGATGTCCAAGAGTAGGAATTTATGTTCATGTGATTATCAGTGGTGTACACGAGAGCGTCACTGGTGTACATGCTATATATGAGCTACATCCACACGAAGTAAATTATGTACACGCGATATAAGTTATGTACACGCGATGTACACGAGGTAAACTGTTGACCTCACTGCAGTTACTTTATTATTAGCTTTGGCTCTGGCAGCTCTTCCTGATTTTTTTTTCATTTTTTTTATTGGGCACTCCCCTACATCCTTGTGTAAGGTGAAGCGCAGAAGCGTTTACAGCGCCCAACAGTTCATGCTTGCCTTTATGTCTCATGAGTTAAGGGCGTAAAAGCCTAAAGAGTCAAGGGCGTAGAAGCCTGAAGAGTCAATGGTTTTTATGTCATCGAGTTATTGGAAGCTCCAACAACTTGTCCCTGAATACGAATTCGCAACTTTCGATTTACACCAGGTACCTACTTTACTGCTAGGTGAACAGGGACTAATGGGGGCGAGGAAGAGTGTCCAAACAACTTCCACCGGCCCGGGAATCGAACCCGTGACATTTCGCTTGCGAAGGCAAGAGCGGTACCACTCTACCACCAGCACCCCGATCTCTTCCTGAATATGGCCCGTGATGACCCCACTTTACTGAGGTCAGGTCACCACTTTGACCTGAGCACTCGTTAACCTCACTCCTGGAGAGACAGTCCACCCAACATCGTAGTCTTGTATCACCTCAATATAAGTTTCTCACTCCGAATGTTGGGTTTTGATTTCCATAGTTCTGACATATGAATACAGTTCCTGCTAGCACTACCTACATAGTTTCCCCGTATCAACAAACCTGCCTCCTCTTGAAGCTGTGTAAATCAACAGTCACAACCCCCGCAGTGGTGGAGGTTAGATGGCTTATGAGGTTACTGAGGTTATTCCATTTGTGTCTTTGTTTATATTATGGGCCGTGGTAGGTTACACTTTTTACCGCTAGGGGAGCTGATGATCATCCTCAGATCCTCAGCCATTTTGAATATTTTTTTTAGGCTCGTAGTGATGTTATTTCGGTCTGTTTTGGTTTTAATGTTTGTCAGGGTTGTTAGGTGATGTTAATACCACCATCTACCACTACCACAGAGGCTATCAACCACTATCTCCTCCATCTACCACTACTACAGAGGCTATCAACCACTGCCCTATCCAATCCATCAACCATTGTTAGTCTTTCACCTCTTCCTTTCCGACCCAGAGCATCCGTACCTGACCTGACCTGACCTGACAGTGCTTGCTTGTTCTTCTATGTTCTGTGGCGTCTTAATAAGTCACCCATACTCATCGTAGTACTGGTGGTGGGTTAAGGATTCATTAGTGACTTGAGTTGTGTTATTTTTTGTCGTGTTGTGAAAAAAAAATATATAATTTCGTCTTTTGTTGTTATCGCTGGTGTCTGTTTTGTGGTAAGAATTTAAAGTCTACCACTAATATCACTATTACTATTAACCACTATCTCATGTACCACCCCCACTATGCCTCTCAACTACCACCAGTACTAGGCCTACCAGTCACCACCAACACTAGGCCTACCAGCCGCCATCACCACCTTACCCAGGCTCATTTACAGACGTACCGTAGGTCTTTTATCTCTAGTCTTAAAACCTTTTCATTTCATTAATGTGTTGCGAGAGGAGAGCACAAGACGACCTCTCCTCATATCTGATGCGGCACAATGGCCTCCACAGCCACGTCTCTGTCTTTGTCATCGATATTGCAATCAGGGTTCCCGCTGCTGTGTCTCTTGTCGCTGCTTCCCTTTGATAATTTACATACGTAATAATGGCGGGTTCCCTATAGCGAAAGAGGTGATCTATCCTTACGTATGGGTCCCCCGGGGGGTGGTGGAGGGGGGAGGGGGTTAAGGGGTGATGAGGTTATGGTCTCAAACGGCTTAGGGGTGACACGGAGGAGTTTAAGGTCTGTAATGGCACTTCTGTGTATCACAATATTTCGACCTTATGGAGCTACCAGGTATAGCCTATCTGACTCTGCCATCCTACACCCCCTCACACAACCCCCCACATGGGCGTCTGTATCATGCAAAGGATCATCCGAAGCGACACATGTCTCGTTTCCATAGCGTAAGGGTCGCGGTCAAAGCTTATCGGCCGCGTATCGGATTGATCTGGTGAGGACGAGCGAAAACCAATGGATATCGACGATGGTTTGTGTCCCCGGACATGAATCAACTGTTAATGAAGCCCTAAGTGGACCCGCTGATGTCTGAATTGTGCAATGTTGCCAAGACAATGGTTGCACCGGGATCATAAATCGCGAGGGGACGCAGAAGGGGAACTTTAAGGGGGAGAGGGGAGGCAGAAGGAGAGCTAAGGGGAAGCTGAAGGGTAAGTATCAGGGGTTTAAGGGGGTGAGGGTAGTCTAAGAGGATGAGGGGAGGCTGGAGAGTTTCTATCAGGGGTCTAAGGGGGCGAGGGTTGTCTAAGAGGATGAGGGGAAGTCGAAGGGTAACTATCAGGGGTATAAGGGGGTGAGGGGAGGCTGAAAGGTAACTATCAGGGGTATAAGGGATGAAGGTCGTCTAAGAGGATATAGAAGGGTAAATGTTAGGGCTATAAGGGGAGTCTGAAGGGTAAACTTAAAGGGTTTAAAGGGGAACCTAAGGGGACGCTGAAGAGGGGAAAATTAAGTGGCTTAAGTTGGAGAGGGAAGGCTGTAGGGAAACTTATAGAGATTTAAGGGGAAATTTAAGGGGATGAGTGGGAAGGAGAGGGAAACTTTAATTAGGATAACCTTAGATATCTTTGGTTTACCCTGACTGGCTAGTAAATTGTTGTCTAGTGATGACGATGACTTTATGTTACTGTAGACTGTGTAGGATGACTTAGCCACTTGAGTTTGATGACTTGACTTAACCACTTGAGTTTGATGACTTGACTTAGCCACTTGAGTTTGATGACTTGACTTAGCCACTTGAGTTTGATGACTTGACTTAGCCACTTGAGTTTGATGACTTGACTTAGCCACTTGAGTTTGATGACTTGACTTAGCCACTTGAGTTTGATGACTTGACTTAGCCACTTGAGTTTGATGACTTGACTTAGCCACTTGAGTTTGATGACTTGACTTAGCCACTTGAGTTTGATGACTTGACTTAGCCACTTGAGTTTGATGACTTGACTTAGCCACTTGAGTTTGATGACTTGACTTTTACCCCCTTGAGTATATTGACTTGACCCCTTGAGTATAATGACTTGAACTCTTAGATATGATGACTTGTACAGTGAATATAATGACAACCTCTTGATTATGATGAACTTAATGAACCCCTTAAGTAAAATGTCACCCTAATGGAATAGATCACCGTATCCAAAGTGTTATGACGCCATCATCATCATCATCATCATCATCATCATCATCATCATCATCATCATCATCAATGTACTGTGTTATGACGATGGTGATCACGGTCTGCCACTCAGGATCTGTCTGTCGGTCTGCCACTCAGGTCTGCCCTCTCTAGTACCTGTCCACCTGCCCTCTCTAGTACCTGTCCACCTGCCCTCTCTAGTACCTGTCCACCTGTCCTCTCTAGTACCTGTTCTCTCTAGTACTTACCATCACAACCACGCCTTCCTGCCTTCATAACCACGCCTCATCCATGTTACTTCCCTGCACACACACACACACACACACACACACCTCCCCAACCTCCTTCAGCCCTTTCCTCCTTACCTCCTCTCTCATTTAGTCCTCCCCTTTCTCTCTTCTCCTTTCTCCCCGGTCTCCGTCTATCCTCTCCTGCTCTTCTCCCTCTATCCCTTATCTCCTCTTACTCTCTCTCATTCCTCTCCCCTTTCCTCTCTCCTTGTCCCATTTCTCCCCCTTCCCCTCCCTCTTCTCTCATTTCTCTTCCCTCTCTACCCCTCCTCTTCTCTTTCCCTTCCTCCTTCTTTTACCATCGTTCTCCCTTCCCTTCCCTCTTCTTTCTTCCCTCTTCCCTTTCCTCCCCTTTCTTTTCTCTTTACCTTCTCACTTCCCCTCCCTCTTCTCCCCTCCCTCTCCCCTTTCACCCCTCTCCCCCACACGGGTAATCAACCAATGGCAGGATGTATGTTCACGATCATCTCCTGGATTAAGCTGCCCAGAGTCTAATCCTGGCTGGGAGAGGGGGAGAGGAGCCTCACTCTCCCTGTGGTGAGAGAGAGAGATAGGAGCCTCACTCTCCCTGTGGTGAGAGAGAGAGAGAGAGAGAGAGAGAGAGAGAGAGAGAGAGACATAACATGATCATCGAGAGGCGGTGATAAAAGGCTGTTAATACAACTGAAGAAGAATAACAAACGGGGGAAAGGAAGAGGGAGAGGGAGGAGAGTACAAAACAAGGGATAGAGATAATGACCAATAACATCACCGACGAAGGAGGTTTGATTACAGAAACCACATGGGCCACAGATCCGTAGTTTTGTGTATAGTGAAGTGTTCCTCTCTCTCTCTCTCTCTCTCTCTCATCTACGGTATTTCGTGTCCTCCAGACTAACCACGCCCACACATACACGCCCGTCGTAGTTCACTGTGAGGGTTCTGTTAGATGTGGCCAGTGTTAATCTCAGCTGGGTTTGTTCCCTCGTTATGATTGGTTGTTTTAAGTTCCCTCGTTATGATTGGCTATTTACTGTAAACTCCTTTGTTATGATTGGCTGTCATTTAACATATTTGATCAAGAGGATTTGCATTGGATAAACTCGTGTTATAGATTTGACAGACAGACAGTCACACTGACAGACAGACAGACAGACACACACACAGACAGACAGACAGACAGACAGACAGACAGACAGACAGACAGACACACAGACAGACAGTCACACAGACAGACAGACAGACAGACAGACAGACGTACAAGACCCCCTCAAATCAGTTCACAGTAAGGAAAAATGAGCCAATCTTTCAAGAGTTCGTCCTGTCTGGCTCATTACACTTCAATCATTGTAAAGGCTAGCAAGTGGCTCCCTCCTATACGATCGTCTACTGTGGGGGGGTGTGGGAGCGAGGTGGGGTGGGGGTGTGGGGGGTGTGTGTTGCTGATGGTGATGATGGTGGTAGTTGTACTATTAGTGGTGGTAGTACTATTAGTGATGGTAGTACTATTAGTGGTGGTAGTACTATTAGTGGTAGTTGTACTATTAGTGGTGGTAGTACTATTAGTGGTGGTAGTACTATTAGTGGTGGTAGTACTATTAGTGGTGGTAGTACTATTAGTAGGGAGTAGTGATAATGGTAGCAATAATAATAATAGTAGTAGTAGTGGTAATGGCAGTACTAGGGCCATCATCTCACCCCTCCTACCCCCACGCCTTTACCCCCCCCACACCCCTCTACCACCCATTTAAGAATCTTTACGGATCATTTAAGGTGAAATGTTTGAGAGGCGGAATATGGAGAAGGAGACTGGTTTGAAGTCCTCTTGTATACAGCGACACGTTACCCCCTCCCATATCTTTATTTTTTTTCTTCCTATTCTTTATTCTTTACTCTGTTTCTCTCCTCGTCAGCGTATTTCTCTTTCTCTTGCATTTATTTGGTTTATTATTTTTAGTATCTCTCTCTCTCTCTCTCTCTCTCTCTCTCTCTCTCTCTCTCTCTTAATGTCTTTGTATGTAGTCGACATATTTGACGCGTGTGTGTTTGTGTGTTTCATCTATTTTCTCTATTCTCTTCCCTTTTATCTTCTTTCATGTGTTACTGTCTCTCATTCGTCTCTTTAAACACACACACACACACACACACACATACACACACACACACACCTCTTGTCATACAGATCCGATAAAACGTTGTAAAGTTGTACCACTAACTTGGCCGTCAACTCACCTCTACCCCACACAGGTAATTTTGGCCGGATTATTATTACACATTAACGAAATCAAAATTAATTAATAATCATCATACCTTAGAGGATGATATTAATACATTTTACTCATATATCGGTTTATATCGGGTGGTATCGGGTATAATAACCCTCGTTCTCAGGATAGTTATCGGGTGGCTTGGCATTATAATCACCACGTTGCGATCATAATTATTTTCTTACGGACAAAATTGAAACCAAGTTAATTTACAGTCAGGGGAAAAAAATTAACTCCGAGTTGAATGAAATTATTTGGATAATAAACATTATCACTTTCACTTCCTGCCCATTTATTTCCCCGGGCAAGATATATACATTATACGGTATATGTTTATTTATATATTAGCCTCGGGTGATGCTTTGGAGCCTTATTGAAGTGTTTGAGCCTTATTGAAGTGTTTATCAGAGCGGGGGCACCAACTTTACACTGAAGTGGTGCTGACATGATTTGATTAGATATTTAACATGTTAATATGATACTCTTGTCACCGTTAAAAAATAATATTCCATGCTAGAAAAATTACTTAAATGAATTGAATATAATAATTGGTTGGTTTGGTTACGTTACGTTAGCTTAAGTTAGGTTTGTAGTGACTTAATAATATTAATTGCAAAAAAAAATACTTAAAACCTAATATAATAATTAGTAGTAAATTACTTACTTACTTACTTACTTAAACATGAACTATAGTGTAAAAATATATAGCGATATAGAATAGACAAGTGATCGCGGGCCCTTCGTGCCCGGCGAAAGTTTGAACACTCGTGCTTGGCTAGCGCGCAACCACCGTCCGGCTGACAGCGTACAGCGACAAAATGGTCAATTAATGACTTCCTAAAGAAACCATCGACATGGGACCAGGTGTGTTCCACTCTACGAATTTTTTGCGATTTTTCCACCAAGTTTAATGAAAAACTATTGTGCCGTCTCGGCTGCCCAGAACAGACACACACGACTATTCCTATAGTATATTAGATGTTATTATAGAAACCATATGAGAATTAATTACTTATATAACTACTATAATAATATATAATTAGTATAGTGAAATAACTATATTTATCTTAGTATTAATGAGTAAAGTATTAGGATAAAAGTATAAAAGTATAAATTACATTAAAAATATATATATATATACAGTCAGTCAGTCAGTCAAAAAACTATCGGTACTTTGGGTGATCGATGACTCCCAGAATGAACACTGTGACTCCTGTTGTCTCGGTTGGGTTGTCAAAATTCTTCGTCCATTGTGTCATATTTTATCAACCTAATTTTGTATATATATTATTTTAAATGACTGTACGTGTTCTTAATGTAATGTGATGACGAGTACAATGATATGGTTTTATACATTATATTAAATTAACTTCGTAAGTAATTATAATGATTCATAAACGTTCATTAATTGTGGATTAGTTTAGTAAGTAACCTTTGATTGTGTTTGTGTGTATGTTGTGTGCATTGACTATGTTGTGTGTGTTATGTATGTTGTGTATGTTGTGTATGTTGTGTATGTTGTGTATGTTGTGTGTGTTGTGTATGTTGTGTATGTTGTGTGTGTTGTGTATGTTGTGTATGCTGTGTATGTTGTGTATGTTGTGTGTGTTGTGTATGTTGAGTATGTTGTGTATGCTGTGTATGTTGTGTATGTTGTGTGTGTTGTGTATGTTGAGTATGTTGAGTATATTTATTGTATTATTTATGTTTGTATGTCATTGTAAATGCCGTATCTCTGTTAGTGTAAGTTCTTGTGTAGTTCTTGTTGCATATGTGACTGTATAAGTGAATATGTTGTATTAGTGTGTGTATGTGTGTGGTGTGTATGTGTATTAATTATTGTATGTGTGTATCAGTGTGTATGTGTGTATTGGTGTGTATGTGTGTGTTAGTGTGTATGTGTGTGTGGTGTGTGTGTGTATTGGTGTGTATGTGTGTATTGGTGTGTATGTGTGTATAAGTGTGTATGTGTGTATTAGTGTGTATGTGTGTATTAGTGTGTATGTGTGTATTAGTGTGTATGTGTGTATTAGTGTGTATGTGTGTATTAGTGTGTATGTGTGTATTAGTGTGAATGTTCATGAGAATGTTAATGATAATGGGAGGCGAGGGCACCTGGGAGGAGGGAAAGGGGGGTTGAGGGAATACCTGAGAGGGAGGAGGGACACCTGAGGACGAGGGGGTGCAGGGGGGGGTGGGAATATACACACCCCTGAAAATCATAATAACAGTAAGAGAATGTTCACGCCCAGTTCACCCCCAGAGAACAAAAAGAAATAACATGTGAACATTATTGTGTATTTACTGTCCAAAGTTACTTACATTAATATAACTTATAACACAACTATATCAGCTTATCTTGTAATAGTGTGTGTGTGTGTGTGTGTACGCGCTCACACACACACACACACACACACACACACACACACAAAAGAATCCTTTGAACCTCTTAAAAACACATCACCTTTAATGATAAATCATGGAAAAATATATCTGGCTAGTATGTATTTACTCTCTCTCTCTCTCTCTCTCTCTCTCTCTCTCTCTCTCTCTCTCTCTCTCTCTCTCTCTCTCTCTCTCTCTGTGTTATAACCTGTCACACACTCCTTTAATAAGCCCTGACATAACAAATTCACTCTCAAAATACTTGTGGTCCCTAAAACTGTTGATGGAACGTATTAATAAGTTAATTAGGAATAAAAAATAAAATGTTGGGAGCTGTGTTTGGCGGTGATAAAAATATGGATTTAATCAACCTGTTATTAGTGTGTGTGTGTGTGTGTGTGTGTGTGTGTGTGTGTGTGTGTGTGTGTGTGTGTGTGTGAGGGATGGAAGCCCTCGAGTACATTATCCTCGTACTCAAGGGTCATTGTTTGGAAGGGTTAAATCGTACTCGAGGGATTATTTCATCATTCTTAAATATTTAAATAATCGTACTTAAAGGGTTAAATCTCCAGTACTCAATGGGTCAAAATTCCCAGTACCCAAAGGGTCAAAATCCCAATACAGTACTCAAAGGGTCAAAATCCTACTGAAGTGGTCAAATCCCAGTACTCAAAGGGTCAAAATCCCAATACTCAAAGGGTTAAATCCTACTGAAGTGGTCAAATCCCAGTACTCAAAGGGTCAAAATCCCCAGTACTCAAGGGGGGAGGGATTAAATAATCTTCCACAGTATAATTTAGCAGAAAAACACAGTCTCCACGTTAGGTTGGAGGGGCCACGCCGTCATCACACTGAAAAAATTACGACTCTTCTCTATATAACATTATGAGTCGGATCCATTTGTGAGTCTCGTATATAAATGAAGACCTACTAAATATTTCCACGCCGGAAATTTCTTGACACTTGCATAAAATATACGGCTTTCAAGCCTTTTCGAATTTATATATATATATATATATATACAAAATGGTTCCCCCCAAAAAATATTATTCGCGATTTCACTCTGCAAGATTAGCTTCAGGTGTTGTTGTTGTTGTTGCCTTTGTTGTTGTTTTTGTTGCCTTTGTTCTTGATGTTGTTGTCGTTTTTGTTGTGCATGTTGTTGTGCATGTTGTTGTTGTCGCTTTTGTTGTTTTGCATGTTGTTATTGTTGTTGTTATCGGTATTGTAATTACTGTTGTTATTTTTGGTGTTATTTTTGTTGTTGCCTTTGTTGTTAATGTTACTGTTATTATTGTTGCGGTTCTTGTTCATGTTCCTGTGGTGACGTTAGCATAAGGGTGTGTGTGTGTGTGCTGAACATCTGTCACAGGGGTCCAACAGACAGCCACACCTGGTCCTGTCTTTAGTGTGTTTTCAAGCTCTCACGGGACGCCGCCGCCGGGAAACAGAGCCTTAATGATCAAATATCCCGACTCTTATCTTCTTAACTCAGATTATAATATGAACACCTGTACCAGCATCACAGACTTAGTACAGTGTCAAAGCTAATTTAAGCTGTTGTGTTGACGTTTTACCTTAACTAAACCTGATAGATGCAGTCTCACATCTCCTGTCAGGGGGTGAGAGGGTAGGGAGGGGAAGAGGGGGGTGGGGAGGTGGAATAAATAATCACCGAAGGAGCCTTTGAGAATCGTGTCCCAGATAGTGTCCGTCACGTATTGAGAGGAGGAGAGGTCGCCGGATTAAGAGTCAAGAGGTGGGAGTGGCCGGGGGCGCTCTTGATGTGTTCATTGTTAGAAAACTCTCCAGATTCTGAGAGAGAGGGCCTGAGAGCCGGGGTAGAGCAGGCAGGAAATTTGAGAGCCTCACCGCCACCTCGTTTACACAAACCCGCGGATCCGTGAGACTCGGGGGGCGTTCGTATAACCCGGATTCGTCGACAACATCCGCCTGCGTGAACCAGCTATGTGTTGCAAGTCGTCCACAGCAAGGAATTACTGTCTAGCGCCGCTGTGAAGGGGTGATGGTGAGGGAGACTGAAGGGATGGGAATCTGGCCTCGGGTGGTGGACGAACCTGTGTGTTCCGTGAGATTCTGGATTTAGGAATGGACGCTGTTCTTTAATAAGTCCTTCAGCCGAGCACCCAGGAGCACCTACCCTCCCCGTGTTTTTATCCTCGTGTTGGGTGGGGAAGGAAAAAGGTGGTGGGGATTAGGAGTGACAAAGAGGATGAGGTGGAAGAGATGGATAGACAGGAAATGACAGAGAGAGAGGACATGGATAGGTGAAGAGACAAAAGATGACAGAGAGGATGAAGACATGGACAGATTAATAGACAGGAGAGGTAACAGAGACGATGAGGAGATAGGTAGACGCTTCTATCTAACCTGTTGTCATCATCACCTCAGGTAAACAACAAGGAATTAGCAGATATACACCTGAATATTACCTGAACTACCACACTAAAACCACCCTAACTTCACCTGTCTTTACCACAATACAACTAGGTCGACTGGCCGGCCCTAGGACTCTCACTAACGACCATTAGAGCCAGGAGACTATATAAACCACTGGGCCACGGCACCCTCAGGTTTAATTACACTTCTTAAATAACATGACACACCAATCAATAACTTCCTCCCGTTAGCCTGTGATTACTGATATAATTTAAAGGTACAGCACTGAGAGAAAATAGGAAACGTTCTTGTTTTTAAATATATTCAAAGTTAAAAGAACTCTAGGGTAATTATCACGGGTTAATTACAAGAGGTGGGGATAATGACTGTAAGGGGCTGTTGTAGTGGAGGAGTAATACTGTGTTGTAGTGGAGGAGTAATACTGTGTTGTGATCCTCCACCTGTGTTGTAGTGGAGGTGTAATACTGTGTTGTAGTGGAGGAGTAATACTGTGTTGTAGTGGAGGAGTAATACTGTGTTGCAGTGGAGGAGTAATACTGTGCTGTGATCCTCCACCTGTGTTGTAGTGGAGGAGTAATACTGTGTTGCAGTGGAGGAGTAATACTGTGCTGTGATCCTCCACCTGTGTTGTAGTGGAGGAGTAATACTGTGCTGTGATCCTCCACCTGTGTTGTAGTGGAGGAGTAATACTGTGCTGTGATCCTCCACCTGTGTTGTAGTGGAGGAGTAATACTGTGCTGTGATCCTCCACCTGTGTTGTAGTGGTGGAGTAATACTGTGCTGTGATCCTCCACCTGTGTTGTAGTGGAGGTGTAATACTGTGCTGTGATCCTCCACCTGTGTTGTAGTGGAGGTATGCTGTGTTGTGATCCTCCACCTGTGTGTGCCTCTGATCCTCCTGTGTTGTAGTGGAGAATGTGCTGTGCTGTGATCCTCCACCTGTGTTGTGATGGAGGAGTAATACTGTGCTGTGATCCTCCACCTGTGTTGTAGTGAGTGTAATACTTGCTGTGATCCTCCACCTGTGTTGTAGTGGAAGAGTCATTGTGAGATCATTTATAACTCTGTCCTTCATTCATCTCCTTTCTCATACCCTTCCATCACTCCCTCCTTACTCCACACACCCTCCCTTCCAGTATCCTCTACACACACACACACACACACACACACACACACACACACACATCATACCCTCTTCTCTCCCACATCATTTCTCCTCTCCCTCATATCCCCACCCTTTCCCACATACCCTTCTATCATACATCCTATCCCATATACACCTCCATCATCGCTCCTTCCACACACACACACACACACACACACACACACACACACACACACACACACACACACACACACACACACACACCCTCCTCATCTCTCCTTCTTCCTTCTTCATTCCTCCTACATCCATCATACATTTTTCCCCACTACTTTTTCCTTCCTCTTCCTCCTCCTCCTCCTCCATCCACATCTCCCTCCTCCAAACCTCTTCCACTACACCTTCCATCGTCCTACCTTCACACAACCCACCCCACATCTCCTTGTACATCCTCTCTCACTACACCTTCCCCTCCCTCTTCCTCCCCCACCCCACATCTCCATCATACATCCTCTCTCCTACACCTTCCCACACCCTCCCCACCTCTTCCTCCCCCCCCACATCTCCATCATACATCCTCTTCCACTACCTCTCCTCCTCACCTCCCCTCTATCCCCCCCACCCCCATCTCCATCATACATCCTCTTCCTACACCCTCTCCTCACACACCCTCCCCACCTCTTCCTCCCCTCCCACACAACACAGGGGCTCAGTAAGGCAGATGAAAGCAGGCAGCAAATAATGATACGCCCCGAGCCAACGACACCGCAGGGCCCGGGCGCATCAGGGCAAGGTGGAGAGTCTTCATATGTTGCTCCTTGTGGTAATTATCTTGCACAGGTCCGCTATGGATCCAGTTCCCTGATAATTACTACATTCTTCACGCCACGGGCCACCTCTGGGGCGTACTTACCCAAGCGAAGAGGTGGGTGAGGGAGACGAGAAGAGAAGAGAAAGACAGAGACACAGAGAGAGATGGAAGAGAGACAGGGGGAGAGAGGCACAGAGAGAGAGAGAGAGAGAGGGGGGGTGATGTGAAGGTGGGTGGAAGGTGAGCAGGAGAGAAAGACAGAGAGAGGTAGAAGAGAGAATCTGCGGAGGAGAAGGGTGAGATGTGAAAGTGGAGAGAGAGAGAGAGAGAGAGAGAGAATGGTGAAGTTGGGGATGGGAGAAGAGGTGACAGAAAAGGGAGTAGAGATGGGAAAGCGACACGAGGAGAATAGGA
Source organism: Homarus americanus (assembly GCF_018991925.1). NCBI lineage: Eukaryota > Metazoa > Arthropoda > Malacostraca > Decapoda > Nephropidae > Homarus > Homarus americanus. The sequence continues at coordinate 108,923 of NW_024710935.1, read as the reverse complement.
AAGGAAGAGAGAGAGGAACAATAAAGAGGGTGAGGTAAAGGATGGGAAGAGAGAATAAAGAAATGAAGGTGGGAGGAAGGGAAGAAGGTGAAGATGATTAAGTAGAAGGGGAGGAGGAGGAGGAGGAGAAAGAAAATGGAAGAAGAGAATAAGAGGCAGAAGAGATAAAGGAGAGGAACAGGAAAGGAGAATTAAAGGAAGAAGAAGCAGAAGAGGACTTTCCCCCTTGAGTACGAGAACTTAACACATTGAGTACGAAGAATAAACCCTTAGAGTACCAGGATTCAACCCCTTGATTACGACGACTTAACCCCTTGACTACTAGGACTTAACGCTTTAAACACGATGACTTAACCCACTGACAACTAGAACTTGGACCCTTGAGTACTAAAAAACTTAACCCCTTGAGTACGAGAGGTCAAACTACACTTGCTTACGAGGGTTTAGACCATTATGCCCTAGTGGTTGACTCAAGGAAAGATTGTGGTTGTATCTTTGTCGTGATAATACCTGACCAGTCAATTAGTCAGTCAGTCAGTCAGTCAGTTTGTCAAGTCAGGCAATTGGGATCAGGTGTATTGAGGTGTCATGGCACTACAGCTGGGTATTTATTTGTTTGTTTGTTTACTTGTCGGGAGAGAGGTGATTGGTCCTTTCGTTAGCGGTAAATAATAGGACATCATCCAGCCTGGGTCACCTGTGGCACCTGTAACACCATCACACCTGTGGCACCTGTAACACCATAACACCTGTGGCACCTGTAACACCATCACACCTGTGGCACCTGTAACACCATAACACCTGTGGCACCAGCACACCTGTGGCACCTGTAACACCATCACACCTGTGGCACCTGTAACACCATCACACCTGTGGCACCTGTAACACCATCACACCTGTGGCACCTGTAACACCATCACACCTGTGGCACCTGTAACACCATCACACACCTATAACACCATCACACCCTGGCACATGTAACACCATAACACCTGTGGCCTGTAACACATAACACCTGTAACCTGTAACACCATAACACCTGTGGTACCTATAACACCATCACACCTGTGGCACCTGTAACACCATCACACCTGTGGCACCTGTAACACCATCACACCTGTGGCACCTGTAACACCACACCTCCACACACTGTGGCACCTGTAACACCATCACACCTGTGCACCTGTAACACCATAACACCTGTAGCACCTGTAACACCATCACACCTGTGGTACCTGTAACACCATCACACCTGTAACCTGTAGCACCATAACACCTGTGGCACCTGTACACCATCACACCTGTGTGGCACCTGCGGCACCATAACACCTGTGGCACCTGTAACACCATCACACCTGTGGCACCTGTAACACCATAACACCTGTGGCACCTGTAACACCTTAACACCTGTGGCACCTGTAACACCATCACACCTGTGGGAACATCGGCGTGGTGTCCTTCTTGTTTTAGTGTTACACGTAGTATAGTGTCTGTGTACATATGGTACAGTGCCACGCAACGTATAGTGCCACACAGATACAGTGTCACGCAAGTATAGTGCCACAGGCATAGTGACACAAAGTTATAGTGCCAGACAAGGTATAGTGTCACTCAGGTGTTGTACCACAAAGGTATTGTGCCACACAGGTATAGTGCCACGCAGGTACAGTGCCACGCAGGGTATAGTGCCACAGGCTTAGTGTCACAGGCTTAGTGTCACACAGGTATAGTGCCAGACAAGGTATAGTGCCAAACAGGTAGTGTCACCCAGGTGCTGTGTCACAAAGGTATAGTGCCACGCCCTCAGGTGGTGGCAGGTATAAAGCCGCCAATTAAGACGTATAAGGACAGGTAGTGCCTCCTTCTCTAGCCAGACACTATAATGAGTTACTTCACAGCTTCGAGAGTCTCCTGGGAGGGGGGGTGAGGCGAGGGGAGGGGGTGTGGAGAGGGGAGGGTGAGGAGAGGGGGAGGGGGTGAGGAGAGGGAGGAAGGAAGGGTAAGATGATGGTAGGGGATGGGGTGGGAGGAGTAGAGGGAAGGTATAATGAAGGGTAGAGGAGGGATTTTGGGGGATAGGGGGGAGGTGAGGAAAGGGGTGGAAGGGAGGAGGAGGGGAATGAAGAAAGAGGAAGGATGTTGGTGGGGGTTGAGGAGGGATGAAGGTTGGTAGAGGAAAGAGAGGAAGGGAGAAGGAAAGGGAAGATGGGGGAATTGAAGGAGAAGAGGGAATTAGTGAGAGATATGGAAGATGAAGGGGCAAAGAGAAGGAGGGAAGGAGAAGGAGAAAGAAAGAGGAAGAAGAAAAGGGAAAGGGAGGACGGAGAGAGAGAGAAATGGTAAAGGGTAAGGGTAAGAGAGAGAGAGAGATGAATGGATTAAGAAAGATGCATGCATGTGAGAGGGGGAGAGAAGAGAGAATTGGGTGCATGGAAGGGGGAACCGAAAAGAACAGAGGAGATGAAGGAGGGGGTGAGAGGGTGACAATAAGAAGCGATGGAGAGGTAAAGGACAGATGGATAAACAAATGATAATAAAAGATTGTTTGAAGGAGGAGGAGGAGAGGAAGAAGGAAAAAAGAGAGAAACAGAGAGTGATATAAAGGGGGAGAAAGGCGAGAGAAACGGAAGGAGATAAAGGGAGAGAGAGCAGAGAGAAAGGGAGAGCAGACAAATGAGAATAAATTAGGAAGAATACAAATGGATAAACTAAATAAAATTAATAAAATGCCATTCAAAGGTGATTAGACGAAAGAAGTTAATAAAGGAAAGAGAGAGAGAGAGAGTAATTATGAGAAGTATCATTGCGAATAAGAGGAAATTGAACCGAGGAAATGAAACAGAAGGAAGGGGAGAACAGAGGAATAAAAGTATAGACGAAGGACATGGGAAAGAAAAAAAGAGAGAGAGAGAGAGAGGTGATTAACGAACATAGAATAAGGAAATAGGAGAGATAAGAGAATAAAAGAAGTGAAAAGAGAATAATAATAACAACTGAAGACGAGTAGCTTCATTATCTCTCTCTCTCTCTCTCTCTCTCTTTCTCTCTCTCTCTCTCTCTCTCTCTCTCTCAAACTCTCTCTCTCTCTCTAAATTGATAATAAATAATGTTTTATGTTTGTTTATATTATTTCAGTTAATTATAGTAAAGAAAATTATATATATTTCTTTGATAATTTGATACCATTTTATTTTTCTGAACCACTCTGTAAATTAGATGAGTTTATTTTATTATTTTCGATATTTTTCAATGAATTATAACCATAAATTTATTCCCATTTGATTAACCAGAACTTTCTAGCATTTAATTAATTTATTAAAAAAACAAAAACCTAGATATTTTGTCTATCGGAATTAAACGCGATAATTGTTAAATAGGGATGAAGCTCGAGTGACTAAAGTTAATTAACAGTAAAATAATTAAATAGGGAGAAATAAAAACGTAATTAACCGGATTAAAACGGAATAAACCGGATAAAAATGGAATAAACTAGATTAAAACTAAATAAATCGGATAAAAAAGGAATAAATTCAATAATAACGGACAAAACAGAATAATTCGAATAAAAAGTGAATAAACCGGATAAAAACGAAATAAACCTAAAAACACTGAAGAAAACCGAATAAAAACAGGAAGAAAACGGAAAAACAGAATTATCCGGATAAAAACGAAATAAACCGGATAAAAAAGCCGAATAAACCGGATAAAAAAACGAATAAACCGGATAAAAACGGAATAAGCCGGATGGAATAACAGAAATGAAGGAAAGGCGAAAATTATTCATGGAAAATGGGTGAGGAAGGTGGTAGGTAATTTACATAGCATTGGTAGAATTTATGTGACCAGCAGACAGTTCCCAGCCAGACGGAGGACCTTTCTAAATTGGAACGTCTGAGAACATGCGTGAAACAGAAGGTAGTTGTAGTGGTTGTAGTAGTGGTGGTGGTAGCTGGTTTGATCGTCCTTGAAACAGAAGCTAGTCGTGGTTGTTGTGGTGGTGGTAGTTGTGGTGATGATGGTGGTAGTTGTGGTGGTGATGGTTGTACTGGTGGTTGTAGTGGTGGTAGTTGTGATGGTGGTAGTGGTAGGGGCGTCCTTTAAAAAGGTGCTAGTTTTTGTGGTGGTGGTAGTTGTGGTTGTGGTTGGAGCATCCTTGAAACAGATGGTAGTTGTAGTGGTGGTGGTGGTGGTAGTGGTGGTAATTGTGGTGGTGGTGGTAGTGGTTGGAACATCCTTTAAACAGAAGATTAAGTTAGTGCTGGTTGTAGTAGTTGTGGTTGTTGTGGTAGTTGTGGTGGTGGTTAGTAGTTGGAAAATCAGTGAAACAGGAGCTAGTAGTAGTGGTGACTCGTGAAATTGGGACATGGGGTACTAAATGAAATTGGGACATAAGCCCTATTTGGAATTGGGACATGGAAAGGTGTTATGTGAAATTGGGACAGATTGGTGGTCCTTCGTAAAATTGGGGCCAGTAGTGATGTAATTGGTTCGTCTTAATATCAAGAATTTGGACGTGAGGTGAATGGGGGTTTTTGCTTAAAGGAAATTGTGTAGGAATGGAGTGTGTGTGTGTGTGTGTGTGTGTGTGTGTGTGTGTGTGTGTGTGTGTGTGTGTGTGTGTGTGTGTGTGTGTGTTATTCCTAGTCTCTGTCATTCTACTGGTTTAAAAAAAAAAAGGAAAAAAAATAAAGGATGATGGAGCCTTGGGGCAGGTGGGTCAGGGGCCTGTTTGGAGCCCTGCAACACGACACAACTAAGAGATGGTAGAGGACTTGGCTGAGAGGAGAGAGAGGGAGGAGGAGAGAGAAAGGAGAGAGAGTAGGGTGGAGTGAGAGAGTGGAGTAGGGGGAGGGGGAGAGAAAGAGGAGGGGGAGTTAGAGGGAGAGGTGGAAGGGGGGTTAAAAGATAATGCGGAAGGGGAAGGAGATAAAGATGAGTAAGGGGAGGGAGGGAGAAAGATGAGTAGGGTGGGGGGGGTTAGGGGAGGGAGAGAGACAGAGAGAAAGGTCCTCCTTGTGCTTATCAAAAGAGAGTCACGCTGCTAGAATGATTCCCTAGCCAGAAATCCAGAAATAATGAAGTCGGAGGTTGAACGCTGCCCGGGGGACGCTCGCTGTCTCACCCCTGCGACAATGCCTTCGTCCGCATGTCGACAAAGGGAGTGCAAAGAAAATATTTTTCACCCCAAATGACAACACAAGAATGAAGTGAGAGGGGGTAGGGAAGGGGTTGGGAGGGAGGGAGGGGGAAGGGGGGGATGGGGGGGAATAGGGGGATGTTGTTGCCAGGGGGACGATGATTATCAGGGAGGTTTATGCCCTTGTGTGTGTGTGTGTGTGTGTTATGTCCTCTTTTGTATGGCTGGGATGCGACGATGAAGAAGAAGAAGAAGATACAGTAATGCCTTCTCCTCTAGCTCCTCTTCCTCCTCCTCCTCCTCTTTCTCTATATGAACTGTATCGTAAAGAGAGATGTGTAGGGATGGGGTGGTAATGAGGAAGGGAAGGAGTGAAGGGAAGGGGTGAAGGGAAGGGGTGAAGGGAAGGGAGGAAGGGAAGGGGTGAAGGGAAGGGGTGAAGGGAAGGGAGGAAGGAGTAAAGATAAAGGGGGGGCAGACGAGGTAATCTCCCATACTGTGTAGTGCAGGTGTTAAGGGAAATGACGAGAATGGAGGACACGCAAGAAACATAGAAGAAATGTAAACACAAAACAAGGAGGAGGAAGAAGAGTAAAATTAGAAAGTTGGGAAAAGGAATAAAAGGAAATTAATAATAAAAAATAAAAAATAATAAGAATGAGAGAAATCCACAGAATAAGATGAAAAAACAGGAAAACAAATTAGGAGCATCCAACAGGAACAAGAAAAGACACAACCAGGAAAATTTAATCTCCGGTATACTATTATATATATATATATATATATATATATATATATATATATATATATATATATATATATATATATATATATATAGTGTGTGTGTGTGTGCTGAGGTTGAAGACAAAGCCCCCTGGGGGGGGGTTAAGGGGCAAAAACGTGCTATCCCCGGCGGGGTTTATGGCGGACACCCCCAGGATACAACCCAAATAAATTGACCCTTACAGGCGTCCCCAGCCACCGCCCCGCCCCGCCCCGCCCCGCCCCGCCCCGCGGTAATGGCCGGCGTTACATTACCGTTGCTTAAATATTTATCTCATGTCGGCCGACGCTTCGTTTCGTCTTTTTGCTCTCGTAATTCCTCTCAATTAATTTCTGAGTTGATGAATCTACACAACAGACCACCGTGATGTTTGGTGTGTTTGTTTGTGTCTTTGTTCCCTTGTTTGTCTCTGTCTTTACTGTGTTAGTCATTGTTTTGACTGTCTTTGTATTTGTCTTTATTTTGTCCTTGTTTACATGTTGTCTTTGTTTATGGTATTTGCTTGTTTTTTTGGTGTGTTTATGATGTTTGTATATCTTTGTTTTCAGGACCCATCCTTAAAACTAAAGACCCACCCCTTGAAAATGAATAGAATATCCCTTAAAATTTCTTAAGACCCACCCCCTAAAATTTAAAGACCCACCCCTTAAAACATAAAAACCCACCCCCCTTTAAAATTTAAAGACCCACCCCCTAAAATTTAAAGACCCACCACACCCCTTAAGACTTAAACACCCACCCCCATCCCTAAAAATATAAAAACCCACCCCTAAAAAATTTCAAGACCTACCTAAAAATTTCAAGACCCCGCCCACCCACCTCTTTCCTTCCCCGAAATAAATAGTACATTAAAGTAATCCACTCCATCTACAACAACTAGTATGATGTTCACGAGCCAAACTTACAAGCAGTTCACTATTCACACTAGCCAAACCTACTATTAGTCTACTATTCACACTAGCCAACCCATTAGTGAGAAGTAAACAAAAAAAGGTTTAGAACAATAGGTGTGAGTATTTCCCAAGGGGCGCCATAGAGACAATAGACTCCTGAATCCTATCTCACAGTGTACAAGTGCGATCCTCTTTTGTTTTTTTGTTTTTACCGAGGCAGTATCCACTACTTCTTCAAAGAGCCTCTCCTTAAATGGATCTCGATTGGATGTCTGTGTTTAGATTGGACGAATCATAAGGTGTTGATTGTATAAGTCTTAATATATAAGATTGGTCGAATCATAATGAAAGTGTTGTGATTGTCTTTTGTTTTATTGATTCGTTTATGTGTTTTTTTTATTCTCGTTTATGATTGGGTTTTTGTTGTGGTGTGTTGATGTAAATAAACTGATTAGTAGATGGATTAATGATAGGAATATTTTGTGGTATGTGTTCGTAATTAAAGGTATTGGGAAGTATGTTATATAGTTATTAGAGATAATTTAAGAATTATGTAATTATCAAGGATAAGTTATGTCTCTCTCTCTCTCTCTCTCTCTCTCTCTCTCTCTCTCTCTCTCTCTCTCTCTCGATGGCATATTTTCAGGTTTTATTTTGTTAACTAATAAATATTCTAAATTTAACTAACATCATTGAGGTATAATTTTCGATGTTAAATTAAGTTCAGGTGTTATATGGTATAATTAATTTAAGTTCAATTATTATAGAGTATAATTAGAACTATTAACTTGTATAACATGTTAATAGTCACAGATTAAACTAAATTAAAGTATATATAATCACCTCTACTAAATTGGCGTAAATCACAAGATATAATTATAGTTGTTAGGTCGTTATCATGTATAATTATAACTGAAATTAGATAGGATTAAATACATAATTATAACCCCAAATTGTATACGATTAAATATATATTGTAATTACAACCCAAAATTATGTACGATTTCATATAATTATAACCCCAAATTATATATCGATTACATATAATTATAACCTAAAATTAAATAGGATTAAATACCTAATTATCACGTGAGTTTTAGCTACACAATTATCATCTGAAAGAATCAAGAGTTCATGTGTTAAAATTTATTCTTGACAGACTTATTTGCTTATTAAAAATGTATCCAGACAAATAGGTTATATTCAGCTGATTTTCAAAAGACTTTCTCACCATTTACACCTCGTAGTTAAAACTTAGTGTAGGAAAGTAAAAAAAAAAAAATACCAGTGGGTTTTCGTTATGTTTTTTTTATGAAGGAAAATACTAGGTTTTTTATTATGGGTGTTAATGGTGGGGAAATGCCAGTGGGTTTTTTTATTGTAGGGTTTTTTGGTGGAAAATTACTATTTTTTGTGTGTTTTTGTAAAGAGAAAATACCATTTTTTTCATAATCTCGAGGAAAAATAAGAGTTTGGAGACATATATCAGAGACAATGTTACTGGAGATACATATTTGAGACATGGGAGACAGATGCATCGGAGACACATATAACAGTCATGCATTGGATACACATAATAGGTGACAGATACATAGGAGACATACATAGGAGACACACACATAGGAGACAGATGCATAGGAGACACACAGGAGACAGATGCATAGGAGACACACAGGAGACAGATGCATAGGAGACACACAGGAGACAGATGCATAGGAGACACACAAGAGACAGATACATAGCAGACACACAGGAGACATATGCATAGGAGACAGATACATAGGAGACACATACATAAGAGACACATACATAGGAGACACATATGAACATAGACCTACTGTTCTCCCCACAGAGTGAACGCCACACACAGCGGGTTCATTAGTGAGAGAGGCAGAGAAAGAACGCATTATTTACTTAACAGTTTGTATAGAAATGTTGTAAAATAATGGAGGCGGGTTGACATGGGCCCAGTGTGTATGGGAGTGTGGCGCTATACACATACAGTACACACTTATACACACATACACATACACATACACACACACACACACTGTTGATTCTTCCTTTGCAAGCTTTCAACAAGATGAGAATCACAGTGTTGACTCTCTCTCTCTCTCTCTCTCTCTCTCTCTCTCTCTCTCTCTCTCGTAAGACACACACATAAAACATCACCACTGCCCTCCTCCCTCCCTTCCTCTCTCCCTCTCTCCTCTCTCCTCCCTCCTCCCCTCCTCCCTCCCTCCTCCCTCCTCCCTCCCCTCCCTCCCTCTCCCCTCCCTCCACCCATTTTCTGTGTCTGCAGGTAAAGGTCTTGTTTGCAGAGGTGTGTGTGTGTGTGTGTGTGTGTGTGTGTGTGTGTGTGTGTGTGTGTGTGTGTGTGTGATAATCTACCACTCTTCCACACCTAATCACCTCGACTAATCACCTCTTATCAATCATTTAACCTCCTCCAACTAATCACCCAGTCCGTCCCAATCCACACGAATTACATTTAACAACACGAGAGTTCTTAATTACCATCATAACTACCTAACTACCATGTGTATAACTATCTAACTACCTGGATTAATAATGTTATATAAGGCTAAATAAGACTTTGGTTACCTAATGTTATAATGCTTGTGTTCATAAGTCTCACAGACAGACAGAAAGACAGAGAGAGAGAGAGAGAGAGAGAGAGACAGGCAGACAGACAGACAGAGAGAGAGAAATGAGAGACAGGAAGACAGACAGAGAGAGAGAGAGAAATGAGAGACAGGCAGACAGACAGACAGAGCGAGAGAAATGAAAGACAGGAAGACAGACAGACACATACTATTCATCCCTCTCCATCCTTCTCTTCACCACTTATCCCTCTCTCCCTCTCCATGCCTCTCTACCATTCATCCCTCTTCCTCCCTCTCTCCATCACTTACCCCTTTCCCTCTCATCTTCCTTTTCCCTTTCACTCCCTCACCCTCTCGCACTCCCTCTCCTCTCACCCTCCCACTGCCTATCACCCCCTCACCTTCCCTCTCCCTATCACCCCCTCACCTTCCCTCTCCCTATCACCCCCTCTCCTTCTCCCTCCCCCTATCACCCCCCTCTCTTTCTCCCTCTCATTTTCCTTTTCCCTCACCCTCCCTCTCCCTATTACACTCTCTTGTTCTCCCTTGTGTCTATCCCTCACACTCCCTCTCCATCACCCCCCCACCCTCATCCTCTCACCCTCCTCACCCTCACCCCTCTCCCCCACACGTGCATCACCCCAGCCCGAACACCGGTACACAAGACGGAGTTAATAATTCAGTCTCTTGTTCGTCTCTGTAAAGTTTACTTGTAAAAGAAACTGGAATGACGCCTACAGTGATGGCAAGGTTTACGAGTGTGGCTTTCCTCGCCCCTGTCTAGTGCCACCCAGGGCCAGCCTCTCAGTGCCTCGTCCTCCCCTGGCATCCCCCCCCACACCAACCACGACACCAATTATCGAATCCAGAGGTGGCACTGAAGGATTGATTGGTCGTAGGTAATGCCCAGGTGTTGTATTAGAGGTTCGATATAAGGAGGTTGGTCTCTGTTTTGATATTAAATTTCAAATTAATCCGAGTAGGGTCTCAGTACAAGAACCAGTGACGCAATTTTAAAACTTTTTGCGACAACGGTAAGGAACTCCACGCCATTAAAGGTAAAGAAGGTGGAATATTGCCAGTTCACAACAATACCAGCTGGGAGGTGAGGAGAAGTGAGAATAGGAGTGAGGGAGGTGAAATATGTCACAAATATACGAGTCAGTCATTTCACTCCTCTTCATGATGTTTGAATTCTGATTTATGTTTTGTTTGTTTTTTGTCGTCTTAAGAACAACAACAACCTCTTAAAGAATAAACAAAACACTGCACAGAGAAATGAGTTAGAGTCACGTCTTAGAAACGTCTTAAGAGTCACATATAGATCGTCTTTTGTTTTCCTTACACAATAGGATTCATCTCACCCACCACGTCTCATAGAAGAATATTTGTTATAGCCTTACGGTTATGTATATGGTGGTGGTGGTGAGGGTGGTGAGGGTGGTGGTGGTGGTGAGGATGGTGGTGGTGGTGGTGGTGGTGGTGGTGGTAGCGGTGTTAGGGATGGTGGTTATGATGATGATGGTGGGGAAGGTGGTGAGGGTGATGTTGGTGGTGGTGATGGTAGTAACGTTGATGGTGGTGGTTGGATAAGGCAGCTATACGTGGGTTATAGAGTACGGACCCCCTAAGTGACGGGTTATAAGAGAAGAAAAAAAATATTTAATATGACTCTGTCTAGTAATAGAATTTCACGGTGGGGAGAAATTTTAACACGCCAAATTAACAGTGGAAACAAAATTGATGCGCTAAAATAATAATGAAAATATATAGTTTACCTCTGAAATAACATAGGAAAAAAGTTTGGTTAGGTTACATGAGATTAGGTTAGGTTTGGTTAGGATAGGTTAGGTTAGGTTAGGTTAGGTTAGGTTAAATTAGGTTAGGTTAAGTTAGGTTAGGTTAGGTTAGGTTAGGTTAGGTTAGGTTGGGTTAAGTTAGGTTAGGTTAGGTTAGGTTTGGTTAGGTTAGGTTAGGTTAGGTTGGGTTAGTTAGGTTGTTAGGTTGGGGTGGGTGAGACCGTACAATTTAACGTCGACACTAATAACACCTGCACACCTCACCTCTTACCTCAGATCTTATCATGGCAGGTGAGGTCAGATCTGTAACACAAATTTGCATCAGTAAAGCTTGGACTTAAGTTAAGGGCTTGCTCCTATGTTTAACACCAGACCTTCCACTGCTGATGAACACTTGACACCTCTGTATGTTGGTCATTTGTGCTGCTAGATGGAATACTGTGGTTGTGTATCTTGTCTGGGTGTGGTGTTGGGGGTGGGTGTGGTGTTGGGGGTGGGTGTGGTGTTGGGGGTGGTGTTGGGGTGGGTGTGGTGTGGGTGGGTGGTGTTGGGGATGGGTGTGGTGTTGGGGTGGTATGGTGTTGGGGGTGGGTGTGTTGGGGTGGTGTGGTGTGGGGGGTGGGTGTGGTGTTGGGGATGGGTGTGGTGTTGGGGTGGGTGTGGTGTTGGGGTGGGTGTGGTGTTGGGGGTGGGTGTGGTGTTGGGGATGGGTGTGGTGTTGGGGGTGGGTGTGGTGTTGGGGGGTGGTGTGGTGTTGGGGTGGGTGTGGGTGTGGGGTGGGTGTGGTGTTGGGGGTGGGTGTGGTGTTGGGGTGGGTTTGTGGTGTTGGTGGTGTTGGGTGGTGTGGTGTTGGGGTGGGTGTGGTGTTGGGGGTGGGGTGGTGTTGGGGTGGGTGTGGTGTTGGGGTGGGTGTGGTGTTGGGGGTGGGTGTGGTGTTGGGGTGGGTGTGGTGTGGGGGTGGGTGTGGTGTTGGGGTGGGTGTGGTGTTGGGGGTGGGTGTGGTGGGGTGGTGTAGTGTTGGGGGGTGGGTGTGTGGTGTTGGGGTGGGTGTGGTGTTGGGGGTGGGTGGTGTTGGGGTGGGTGTGGTGTTGGGGGTGGGTGTGGTGTTGGGGGTGGTGTGGTGTTGGGGGTGGGTGTGGTGTTGGGGGTGGGTGTGGTGTTGGGGGTGGGGTGGTGTTGTGGGTGGTGTTGGGGGGTGGGTGTGGTGTTGGGGTGGGTGTGGTGTTGGGGGTGGGTGTGGTGTTGGGGGTGGGTGTGTTGGGGGGTGGGTGGGGGTGGGTGGTGTGGGTGGTGTGGTGTTGGGGGTGGGTGTGGTGTGTGGGTGTGGTGTTGGGGTGGGTGTGGTGTTGGGGGTGGGTGTGGTGTTGGGGTGGGTGTGGTGTTGGGGTGGGTGTGGTGTTGGGGTGGGTGTGGTGTTGGGGGTGGGTGTGGTGTTGGGGGTGGGTGTGGTGTTGGGGTGGGTGTGGTGTTGGGGGTGGGTGTGGTGTTGGGGGGTGGGTGTGGGGTGGTGTTGGGGTGGGTGTGGTGTTGGGGGTGGGTGTGGTGTTGGGGGTGGGTGTGGTGTTGGGGGTGGGTGTGGTGTTGGGGTGGGTGTGGTGTTGGGGGTGGGTGTGGTGTTGGGGTGGGTGTGGTGGGGGTGGGTGTGGTTGGGGGTGGGTGTGGTGTTGGGGGTGGGTGTGGTGTGTTGGGGGTGGGTGTGGTGTTGGGGGGTGGGTGTGGTGTTGGGGTGGGTGTGGTGTTGGGGTGGGTGTGGTGTTGGGGGGTGGGTGTGGTGTTGGGGGGTGGGTGTGGTGTTGGGGGTGGGTGTGGTGTTGGGGTGGGTGTGGGTGGGTGGGTGTGGTGTTGGGGGTGGTGTGGTGTTGTGGGTGTGTGGTGTTGGGGGTGGGGTGTGGTGTTGGGGGTGGGTGTGGTGTTGGGGTGGGTGTGGTGTTGGGGTGGGTGTGGTGTTGGGGTGGGTGTGGTGTTGGGGGTGGGTGTGGTGTTGGGGGGTGGGTGTGGTGTTGGGGGTGGGTGTGGTGTTGGGGTGGGTGGTGTTGGGGTGGGGTGTGGTGTTGGGGGGTGGGTGTGGTGTTGGGGGTGGGTGTGGTGTTGGGGGTGGGTGTGGTGTTGGGGTGGGGTGTGGTGTTGGGGTGGGTGTGGTGTTGGGGTGGGTGTGGTGTTGGGGGTGGGTGTGGTGTGGGGGTGGGTGTGGTGTTGGGGTGGGGTGTGGTGTTGGGGTGGGTGTGGTGTTGGGGTGGGTGTGGTGTTGGGGGTGGGTGTGGGTGTTGGGGTGGGTGTGTGGTGTTGGGGTGGGTGTGGTGTTGGGGTGGGTGTGGTGTTGGGGGTGGGTGTGGTGTTGGGGTGGGTGTGGTGTTGGGGGTGGGTGTGGTGTTGGGGGTGGGTGTGGTGTTGGGGGGTGGGTGTGGTGTTGGGGTGGGTGTGGTGTTGGGGTGGGTGTGGTGTTGGGGTGGGTGTGGTGTTGGGGGTGGGTGTGGTGTTGGGGGGTGGGTGTGGTGTTGGGGTGGGTGTGGTGTTGGGGGTGGGTGTGGTGTTGGGGGTGGGTGTGGTGTTGGGGGTGGGTGTGGTGTTGGGGTGGGTGTGGTGTTGGGGGTGGGTGTGGTGTTGGGGGTGGGTGTGGTGTTGGGGGTGGGTGTGGTGTTGAGGGTGGGTGTGGTGTTGGGGTGGGGTGTGGTGTTGGGGGTGGGTGTGGTGTTGGGGTGGGTGTGGTGTTGGGGATGGGTGTGGTGTTGGGGGTGGGTGTGGTGGGGGGGGTGGGTGTGGTGTTGGGGGTGGGTGTGGTGTTGCGGGGTGGGTGTGGTGTTGGGGGTGCTGTGGTGTTGGGGTGGGTGTGGTGTTGGGGGGTGGGTGTGATGTTAGGGGTGGGTGTGGTGTTGGGGGTGGGTGTGGTGTTGGGGGGTGGGTGTAGTGTTGGGGGTGGGTGTGGGGTGGGTGTGGTGTTGGGGTGGGTGTGGTGTTGGGGGTGGGTGTGGTGTTGGGGTGGGTATGGTGTTGGGGGTGGGTGTGGTGTTGGGGACTAAACACATAAGCTATTCAATATTACCCTCACCATATTACACCATAATACCAACACAACATTCCACCATAACTTCTACACCACACTGCACCGTAACACCCGCGTCATAATACACCACAATACTCACGCCACAGTACAAATTATCTGCACCATAGTACCCCACCTGATGAGTATATTCACAAATCAGTTGCCAACATCCGTGGAGCTAATTGGAAAAAACTCACCTATTTTACTGGTACTTAAAAGCGCATCTATCTTTCATAATTGACCATTAATGAAAGGTTCGAGCCGATCTATCTGTGTTAGGTATTCCCATTGGCTGTGTGTGTGTGTGTGTGTGTGTGTGTGTGTTGTCTGTTGAATTTACTGGGAGGGAGATGATTGTGAGGGAAGTAGGTAGAGGGAGGGAGAGAGAGGGGTGTGAGGAGGGAGAAAGCGAGGGAGGGAGAGGGGTTTGGGAGATAAGTAGGGAGGCAAGGGATAGGGATGTGTGAAAGAGAGGGAGACAAGGAAAGGAGTGGGGTATGTAAGGAAGGGAAAGGGGTGTCAGAGAGAGAGGGGGGGTGTGTGGGTGGGAGAGGAGTGTGAGAGGGAGGTAGGGATGTGTGGAAGTGTGTGAGGGAGGGAATCGAGGGAAGGAGGGGGTGTGAAAGAGAGGGCGAGAGGTGTGAGAGAGAGGGAAGCAAGGGAGGGAGGGAGGCTGGAAGAAGGAAGAGGAGGGATAGAAGGAAATGTGAATAAGAGAGGAAGGAAGGAGGTAAACGTGTAGGGGAAGAGGTAAGGACGAGAGAGAGAGAGAGAGAGAGAGAGAGAGAGACCACTACCATTAACCCTCCTTCCTATAAGTGTCGAGTCATCATGCATAAGACGTGTGTGTGTTTTTTTCTCTCTCCAACTCCCCCGTCCTCCAGTCTCTTGATTGGCTAAGGAAACCTATCCGCCCTGTGATTGGCCGCTGGCGAGTGGAAATCCTGGGCTCGAGGTTCTTATTGGCTGATTGATTCCCGATCGAACCTGTTATTGGCCGATAGTTCGAGATGGCTCCGCCGATAACCTCTTTGCAATGGTGGCGCGTTTGCAACACTTCAATGTTGCCAGATGGTGAAGAGGTGGAATAGCGGATAAAGGGGAGAGATGGAACGGAGGAGAAGAATAACAGAGAAAGTAAGGAAGAAAGAAAGGGGAATAAGGAAAGAAAGTTGAAATAGCGAAAGGCATAGAGTAGAGAAGCGGAATATCGGATAAAGATGAGAAATGTTCAAGAGAGGAAAAGCAGAGAAAGTAGGAAGAAAGAAAATGAGAAGAAATAAAGAAGAAATGAGGAAAAGAGTGAATGAAAAGGGGGTGATAAAGGAAGGATAGCGAGAAGTAGAAGATGAATGGCAAAATGTGTGATAAAGATGAGAGATGGGAGGAATAAAAGAGAAAGTAAGGAAAAGAAAGCGAGAATGAGAGAATGAATGAAAGAAAGTGAATGACAGAATAAGGGAAAGTAAGAATGACGAAAGCCAGGCGATGGAAAAGCAAAAACTTGGATAAAATAAAGAAAAAAGAAAGGAATAAAAAAAAACAGGAATAAAAAAATGAGAATCAAAAATGAAAAAAATAAAACACAAAATAGTAAAACGAATGAAGAACGAATGAGAGACAAAGCAATTCTGAATAAATGAATGAACAGGTAAAAAAAAAGATAATAGTGGAAGTCATTAAAGAAGACATGAAGGATGAAGTAAACACGTAAAGAAACAAAAACATTATGTAAACAAAGAAAGAAAAACATTATGTAAACAAAGAAAAACATTACGTAAACAAAGAAAAACATTACGTAAACAAAGAAAGAAAAACATTATGTAAACAAAGAAAGAAAAACATTATGTAAACAAAGAAAAACATTATGTAAACAAAAAGAAAAAATTATGTAAACAAAGAAAGAAAAACATTATGTAAACAAAAAGAAAAACATTATGTAAACAAAGAAAGAAAAACATTACATAAATAAACAAACAAAAAGATTACGTAAACAAACAAACAAAAACATTACATAAACAAACAAAAAAACATTACGTAAACAAACAAAAAAACATTACGTAAACAAATAAAGAAAAACATTACATAAATAAACAAACAAAAACATTATGCAAACAAAGAAAAAGATTACGTAAAGAAACAAAACATTACTTAAACAAAAACATTACGTAAACAAAGAAAAAATTATAATTATCCATAAATACGACCCAAGAATAATATAATGTATAGAGAATAAACAGAAGATAAGTGTACATAAAAAAAGTAGATGAATAAACAGAATAAATGTAAATCGATGCAGAAACACCAATAAATAAAGTGCATGGAGGATAAACGGGATAAAAGTGTGAGTGAGAAAAAAGTAAAATTATAATAAAATAACTATAATTTTGACTTACTGAAGCAATAAATGTAAACAGTAAATATTATTGTATTGGATATGTTCGTTGGTGTGTGTGTGTGTGTGTGTGTGTGTGTGTGTGAACTAAAACCATCACACCTCTCTGTTAATTATGTCATTCAAAATCTATCACGATCACCACTTTCCGTCTAACACACACACACACACACACACACACACACACACACACACACACACCAAGGGTTGAGCCTCAGTGGTCCCAGCTATTTATACGACTGGTTAAAGCTATACTCGGTACAGTAGTGTCTTCCATGAAAAATACCTGCAGAGAGAATATGCAAATTAACACCAGCTCGCTCTGTCTACCTGTGTGAGTTGTGGATGGATCACCTCCACTTACCTGTTCATACAATGGTGTACCTTGTAGTTCGATGTGTATGTATGTATGTATGTATGTATGTATGTATAAACAGAATATATATATTTTTTAATTGTCATAAAATTGTATCCACACATATGGAGTAAGGTGTGTACTGGGGAGGGCCGACAGGTGTGTGTACTGGGGAGAACCGACAGGTGTGTACTGGGGAGAAACGGAAGGTGTATTTGGGGAGAGCCGGCAAGGTGTGTACTGGGGAGGGTCGACAGGTGTGTACTGGGGAGGGTCGACTGTTGTGTACTGAGGAGGCCCGTCAGGTGTGTACTGGGGAGAACCAAGAGGTGTATATTGTGTAGGGCCGACAGGTGTGCATTAGAGAAGACCGACAGGTGTGTACTAGGTAAAAAAACTGACAGGTATGTACTTGGTAAAAAAAACTGACAGGTGTGTACTAGGTAAACAAACTGACAGGTGTGTACTAGGTAAAAAAAACTGACAGGTGTGTACTTGGTAAAAAAACTGACAGGTATGTACTTGGTAAAAAAAACTGACAGGTGTGTACTTGGTAAAAAAAAAATCACAGGTATGTACTAGGTAAAAAAATGACAGGTGTGTACAAGTTGAAAATATCCAGAAGCGGGTTGTTACTTAGCCAGATTTATAGCGACTATCATGAGATACGTCCACTATAAATTTGCAAGTCGTGAACAATCTCTTATATTCGTTCTATTAATATTTCACTAAGTATCGTAATGTTCCTATAATGTTTGGTCACGTTTCTTAACCCGCCCAAAAACACACCTATTTTTTTCGGTTATGTGTGTGTGTGTGTGTGTGTGTGTGTTTGGGTATCAGGTACATTTGATCAGTGTTTGGGAGTGTTAATGACCCTTTGTGTGTGTTTGTGTGTGTGTGTGTGTGTGTGGGAGGTTGTTGTTATCAGTGAGGTCAATACGGGAGGTTGTTTAAGGTGTTGTTACCTGACAAGAGTGACACAAAACTTCAGGCTACTTGGCATCGTGTACAGGGGGAGGGAGGTGGCAACGTGGGTTACTATTTATGGGCATTTAACACGCAACGCGCCATAAGCATTGCACATGTATGCCGTATGCCTGGCCTTCTTAAGCGCTAATACCTTAATTATTCTACTACTACTACTGCGCCGCCGCTGTTTAAGGAGTTGGATGGTACTGCGCAGCGCACTTTTCGTCAGAGTGTGCGCGTATGAGGGCCAGAGCAGAGACAGGCGCGGTGTTTCACGGAAAATTAATTAAAATTCATAGAAATCGTCGGCTTTGGGAGACCGACGCTGAGAATCACTGTATATTGCCCCCAAAATTGTTGGATGGTGAATTTCACTTTAGTTTATCACAGGTAAAAGGATTTTTTTTCTCTTGTTTTTTTTTTCTTTTGTTGTCCACCAGCAGAGAATGTCTCCTGTGTTAGGTAGGACACACACACACACACACACACACACACACACACACACACACACACACACACACACACACACACAATGTTGACACTTGAGTTAGCACAAATAATAGATGTTCATATCCTCAGTGGTGATAATACTCCATTATTCACAATTAATACCAATGAACCATAATAAACGAACCAATAAACCACAATAAACGAACCATTAAACCATAATAAAACCATAAGACGGGAATAAACTACTAGAATAAACAGTTGTCTTCAAGGGGGAAATAAGTAACTCAATGGACTATGAGTTATCGTAGTTATCACAGGTGTGGTCCGGTCCGCCACACCTGCCGCTGAATGATGGTGGTGGTTATAAGTAAAGGGTCGTTAGTGGGGTGTCGCTGATCACAAAGACCTGAACTAGAATGTTGAAAAGCTGTCTGGAATTAATAGGTGAATGTAACTCCTCATTACCCCCGTGACACACACAGGTGAGACACAGGTAAGAGACAACACTCACCCTTAACGTCTCAGGTCATAAGGGAGATATTTACCTACCTGCTGGATGTATTTATCATGTGAATTAGAGACAAAGAATAAACGCAGTAAATACTAATCAACTCGTACAAATTCTCATTTTTTAATATAATTAGATAGGTTACAAAGGTGTGGTGAGCCAGGTATAACCCCACCCCCCCTCAAGTCACCCCCACCTCCGCCACCCTGCAACCCCCCTCCCCTCACCACTGCCCTCCTCACCCCCTCACCCCTCACCCCTCAACCCCCCGCCCATCCAACATATCCATAGGTGCTGCCTAACGCTAATTTAGCCTAACTAGCCCTAACTTTAAACTTAGCCACCCTCCCCCTTCAGGTAGCATTTAGGTGTCATCTGGTGAAGCAAGCAGCAGAGAGAAGTGAATGCTGTCTTCAGGTGATCCTAACATCGATAATATTAAAATTGTATGTAGACTATTACCATAAATATACACACTATGACACATACATATATCATTTGTTGGAGATGAAGATGATTATAAAGCATGGTGTAATGTGTGTGTGTGTGTGTGTGTGTGTGTGTGTGTGTGTGTGTGTGTGTGTGTGTGTGTGTGTGTGTGTGTGTGTGTGTGTGTGTGTGTGTCTCAGGCCACCTGATGATGTTAATATTGACGCGCCAACACGCTGTGCTTTATTTGTGACTTCTTGCTCCTGTTACTGTTACTGCCGTTGTTACTGTTGTTACTGTTGCTTTTGTTACTGCTGCTACTGTTGCTACTGTTGCTGTTACTGTTAGTTGCTGTATTAGAGTAAATATCAAGGTCAGTTGATCAAGGTGAGGTCAGTTGGCAAGATGGCATTGTCAGGAGGCTATAGGTGGTAGTGTCAGGAGGCTATAGGTGGTAGTGTCAGGAGGCTATAGGTGGTAGTGTCAGGAGGCTATAGGTGGTGGCATCGGGAGGCTATAGGTGGTAGTGTCAGGAGAGCTATGGTGGTAGAGTCTCCGGGAGGTATTTACGAGGAAACTTTCACCTAACTTTCACTTCATACGTCCGCCTCTTCTTCCTCTCTCCTCTTCTTCCTCCTCCTCCTCTTCTTCCTCCTCCTCCTCCCCTCCTCCTCTCTCTTTCTTCTCTTTCCCTCCTCTTCTTCTTCCTCCTCCTCCTCCTCCTCCTCCTCCTCCTCCTCCTCTTCTTCAACTTCCTCCTCCTCCTCCTCCTCTTCTTCTTCCTCCTCCTCCTCCTCCTCTTCTTCCCTCCTCCTCCTCTCTTCCTCCCTCCTCCTCCTCCTCCTCCTCCTCCTCCTCCTCCTCCTCCTCTCCCTCCTCCTCCTCCTTTCTT
Source organism: Homarus americanus (assembly GCF_018991925.1). Lineage (NCBI taxonomy): Eukaryota > Metazoa > Arthropoda > Malacostraca > Decapoda > Nephropidae > Homarus > Homarus americanus. The sequence continues at coordinate 88,663 of NW_024710935.1, read as the reverse complement.
CCTCCTCCTCCTCCTTCTTCCCTCCTCCTCCTCCTCCTCCTCCTCCTCCCTCCTCCTCCTCCTCCTCCTCCTCCTCCTCCAGGGACTATCTGACTATGTACACGACTCACCCTGGCGCAAGTCACGCGATATCGTTCTAAATTACTGTCCCAATCGGGGATGTGACTTCCGGCCGGGACGACTTGCGATCAGATAGTGAAGGTGTTTTTGTGTGTGTGTGTGTACCCTAAAACAGTCATATGTAGGTTAGGTTAGGTTAGGTTAGGTTAGGTTTGCTTTGGGTAGGTTAGCGTTAAATTACAGGGTATGTTAGGTTAGTTTAGGTTAAGTTAGTGTTAGGTTAGGTTAGGTTAGGTTAAGTTATCGTTAAGTGAGCGTTTGTGTATTTGATTATTAGGTGAAATAATATAGGGTGATTAATCTTCAGGTAATTCAATACAAATCTTTCCTAATTACAAATCCAATGTGTAAACCCCGTCAATTACACAAACCTCCTTTTAAATACGGGTTATGTAGTCAATGTAGCGTTATAAATGGGTAGAGTTCTGTGTTTAAGTCGCCTCTGAGTTATTGTACACTCGTTAATACATAAAACACACTAAGAACTTATAACACTGTGTAAGAAAGACACTTGTGAAATATAGAGAATACCTCCCTAACAGGTTGACGTGTGTGTGTGTGTGTGTGTGTGTGTGTGTGTGTGTGTGTGTGTGTGTGTGTGTATAAATTGGTCATCAGGTAACATACAGGACAGGAGTAATGAAACAGAATATGCAAATAAGCAACGTCCATGATTCAGGGTGTGTGTGTGTGTGTGTGTGTGTGTGTGTGTGTGTGTGTGTGTGTGTGTGTGTGTGTGTGTGTGTGGGTGTGTGTGTGTGTGTGTGTGTGTGTGTGTGTGTGTGTGTGTGTGTGTGTGTGTTGCTTGCATGATGGCACCTCCTGATAGTCAAATTAATGCTGTATGACCTATCCACTACACCCTCGCATGTCCTAGTGTGTGGGTTACGTCCCTCTGCCACGCCCGTCATTGTAGAATTCTCTCTAATTTCGTCGATACCGCCACACGGTCCATGCCGCCCTGACCTTACGAGCAACAGGGCCCTAACCACCGGCCAACCTCTATAGATCTAGGTTTCCACGTTAGGTATTTTGTTATTCGTCCTTATGCCAACGCCGGCGCAGGCACACGTGTTGATGGACTGAGGGGTAACAGTTGCACCAAGACAGGAAGAGATACAGTATTGTTTGGTGTTAAAATGGGTGAGGTGGTAAGTCATTTATTTAAGTATTTGATGACTGCAGAAAGATGGGGTGGTGAGTTAAGGGTGGTAGGGAGAGATTTATGTAGGGGGAGTTAAGTGGGTGGGAGGTTAGGTTGGGGGTGATGAGGGGTGGGGTAAGTGGGGTAGGTCGGGAGAGGGTAAGGATAGGGGGGGGAGGGAGGTGGATAGGAGAGGGTAGGGTATGTTAGATGGTTGAAGGGTGAGGGATGGATGAGAGAGGGGAGGAGACGAAAGAAATGGGAAGGTGAAGAGGGAAGGGGAGAAAGAGGTGGTAAGGATGGAGGAGAGGAGAGGGGTGTAGGGTGGAAAAAGGAAGATGGTTGGATGAGTAAATGGAAGAGGGGGAGGGGGAGGATTGCCACTCCCCCCTCCATTTCCCTTTCACCTCCCCCCTCCCCTTTCTCCTCTCCTCTCTTTTCTCCTCCCCTCCCTTTTCTCCTCTCCTCCCCTTTCTCCCCCCTTCCCCTTTCTCCTCCCCTCCACTTCCTGTATGTATGTTCTTTCAGCTTTGTTGAATTAAACCATTAAACCATCGTCACTGAATCGTAAATAAAAACCAATATTATAAAACCATAAGAAAAAAAAGAAGCAACATAAGGAGAAATAAAAACAATGATAAGTAAATAACCAATAACATCAATCACATATAAACCAAAATAAACCAACGGGGGAAAAGATACTAAATAAACCCTATGTCAGAGTATATCGGTTTAATATATAGAGACTGCGTGTGACGAAAGACAGGCACGAAATCCCTAAAAAATTCAGGAATTTCTTGAACTTTTTTTTTTAGAAGTTCATAAAATCCTTTATAACCCAAAATCCTTCATAACTCATAAAAAAAATCCAATATACGTATAAATAATCCCTTCTATAAATTATCACAAATAACAAGGAGCAGCAGGAATCGCCATCAATCACCTCATTAACCTTGATGTGTGTGATTACAGGTGATTTAAGTTGGGCTATATTGGTCACTTATATTTCTGTGTTGCTTTTGACCCTGTGATCGAGGTCTCTCTCTCGGTCCGAAGTATAATTAACAGCTCAGGGTTTGGGTGTGTGAGATTTTAAGTCAATTTAAAGTAATATTTTAGGGGAATTTTTGACAGTGAAATAGATTTTTGAGGGGGTCCTAAAGTATATCTCATCTGTTTATGGGGTTAATTTAAAGAGATTTTAGGGAGGTAGGTGGGAATTTTAAGGGCTACTCAGTGTATTTGGGATGTTCTCGTTACCTAAAATACAGGTAAAATATCAAATTGGGTGTTTATAATGTGTTTTAGGAATCCCGAGTGAATACGTAGGATTTTAGGACATATTTTAAGATGAAATTGGAGTTTTAGGGATACTGGCGAAGTCCTATAATTTAAGATACCCTTTAAAAGATCCTGGTTTATAGATTTTTGGGAAGAATAGACGAAGATTTGAGATTAAAGGGATCCTAAAATATGACTAATTTTAGGTATTAATTGTTATTATCTTGTGATTTGACCCTTTTAAGGTTTATTTAAGTACTGTAGAATTTAGGTTTAATTTAGAAAAGACGTATTTACACGTTTGTTTGTTTGTTTGTTTGTTTTTAGTGATAAAAGTACTCATCAACTTCGTTCTCTTCTCTTCCTCCAACCTCCTCCTCCTCCTCCTCCTCCTCCTCCTCCTCCTCCATCGACCACATCCTCCCCTTCCTCCAGCCACTACCACCTCCTCCTCCTCCTCCTCCTCCAACCATCTTGGCCGCTGGGACAAGACACACACACACACACACACACACACACACACTCACCTACATCCTTAGGCCTTGGACACGCCCATACTCTACCACCGCTTTGATGTCCACGCCCACGGAAACAGAAAATTGGGTGTATTAACGAGTAGTTGAGCAGTTTAGAGGCACTAGGAGGCGTCCTCAAGGAGTCTTTGTTGTGTAATTTGGGTCGGCCGAGTGAGAGTTACTGAGACGTACTGTGGAAAGGTGTGTGTGTGTGGGGACTAATGAGACACGGAAGGCCTCTTATATAATGTGATGGTAGACTCAGCACACCACAAAATATTATAAAAACAGCTTCTCTTATCACCAGCCTTATCCACCTGCTGCTGATAGTGGCTCCACCAACTGGCTTTTTGACCCACTGTGTTGATATGTATGAACCCCCTCGTATATATATATATTTTTCTTCGTCATTTTCTCTGTTTAGATAAATATGGTAATGATTTCTTAGCGGTACAGGTATACAATTCTTAAAAAAAAATTGTTTACTTATATTTCACCTGTCATTACCACCTGTACCTGTGCTCATTACCACCTGTACCTGTGATCATTACCACTTGTACCTGTAATCATTACCACCTGTACCTGTGATTAGTATTTAAGGTTTTATTATGTTATGATGTTCAGGTTTTGCTTAAATTTCATAAATATTAGAAAAAAAAAAGAGAATTTGTTTGTAATTCTCAATGCTTCAGATATTTTTGTGGGTAAGATTCTTTTTCTTAGTTCAGTCAATAAGAGAGTGTGTGTGTGTGTGTGTGATAAGTTCATAGGTTCACAGTTGTCATGGCACAATATCCACACACACACACACACACACACACACACACACACACGACTCATCAAAGCATCGAGCGGAAACAGTCTTGTGTAGAGAGAGAGAGAGAGAGAGAGAGAGAGAGCGAGCACAACAGCTGACTGACTACCTGTGTACCAGAGGGTCAGAAGCCTTCACCTGCAGGTCCATTATTCAACTTTACTCTCCAGGAAGTTAACAGTTAGGAGCAACGTGAAGAAGCGATGATAATGGGAAGATGATGATAAATAGGTAGGTGATGATAGTAGTAATAACAATAACGAGAAACAATGATAATGACGACGACAACAGGAAGGGCAACTTATAATAATAATAATAATCACTGCACTGAACTGTATATCATGCCAAACTTTATACATTATAAAGTTACGGCATATTTAAAGGAGGTTTGTGTCCTTAACTTATAAATTAATTAACGGTGTTGCTGTTAAGAATCTCAGGTAAGAGCAACACTCATTAACTTAACTCAGGTGGTCGTTAGTGTTGTACTGACCGACCTGTAGTTGCAACCTTTGACCTGACTTCAAATTTTATTTGGGTGTTCCTTCAGCCTCGCCCAACTTCCTTAATAAAAGGTTTCAGCCGAGTTGGTGTTCTAGTGACTGGGATCCTTTGTCACACGTAGAGTGAAAGCAATAACCCCCTTTGCCTATAACTGACTGTAAGGCTCCTGGCCACCACCAAGAGACCTGAGACCTGCTAGGGGAGGTGGGGTGTGTTGTGTCCAGGGGGCGCTGGATATTAAACAATGTTCCCAGTTCGAGACTACTGTTCCGCTCGCTGCATTTCGGCCACACGAAAAACAGCGGTCGAACCTTTATAATGTGAGAGGAAGAAAGGTCCACCATTGAGGGAGTGCTGAATGAGGGCATCGACTGATAGTGAGTGACCAGACCATCACGTTCTTGTTTTATCTCGGCTATTGGTAAGTTACGCCGCCGAGATCTGGTAATTGTGAAACGAACTGTTGTGTTGAGGATTTGGTTGAGAGTAAATTACACCTGACCCATGAAGATGTTTGTTTAGTCTCTCCTGGTAGCACTCCCCCTCCCCCCCCCATCCCACCTCACTCCCACCCCACCCACTCCCTCCTACCCACCTCCCACCCACCTCCCACCCACCCCTCTAGAGGTTTCTGTTCCTGGATCGTAAATTAGACGGTGGTTGCTGAAGCGTGTTGCGGAGGTCATCATTGTTCTCTACCCGACCTGATATTGACGCACGGATTGCTGACCTCTCCGACCTTTGTGTGTGTGTGTGTGTGTGTTGTGAGTTTAAAGCACAGGCAATATATGTCTTAAACTGTGTGATGTGATCTTATAACACGACAAGCGTATATATGTCTTCCTGTGTTGTGGGCATAAAACACGACAGTCTTATATCTTTGGCTAAATACTCATACCAAAAGACACAGGAGAAAGATACGCTCTAAAATCACCAGCCATTATTAATCTTCTACCTTGTGTTCAGACCTTGGTAGTGTTATGTACAGGTCACTCAAGAGGTGTGCCTAGTGAGGTAGTGGAGACATAGATAGTGAGGGGTCTTTTGTACACATTGACTAGCATCTGTTGTGGAGGTCTTGTAGTACAGTGACGTAAAATATTCCCCGGTGTAAAGTGATCAGATATATACATCACTTCTGCTGGTTTAAAAGAGCACTCCTTAAAATGTATACACTAAAACTCAACTTTCCAGACCATACATACACACACACACACACACACACACACACACACACACACACACACACACACACTCGCTAAAATGTTATATTCCTATGAGTAAATTTTGCCGAGTAAATAAAGGAGTGTTAATTTGTCCTGTTTTTTCTTCTTTTCTTTCCTTCTTTTTCTTCTTTTTTCTTCTCCCTCTTTTTTCTTTGCTTTCTTCCCTCATTCCTTCCCTCCCTACAGTTCTTCCTCCCTCCTTTGTTTTCATTCTTCACTCCTTCCTTCCTCCTCCTTTGCTTCTTCTTCTTCTTTTTCTTCTTCTTTTATTAGTCTTGAAGTAACTTAGGACATCAGTACCCCTCCCCATAACATTTGTACCCCTCCCCGTGACATCAATTTTCCCTCCCTTAACATTTGTACCCCTCCCGTAGACATCTGTACCCCTCCCATAACATTTGCCCCTCCCCATGTTATTTTGTGCCCCCACCCATTATATTGCTGGCCCTCCCCACCCCATACCATGTGACATATGCCCCCCTACTATACCCGGTTTAATGATCTGACGCAGTATCTGAGGCCAGAACCCTTCGGCATCGCTTCTACTCGGGTCTTGGGGGAAATCAAAGATTACACACAACTCACAATGGACTGTATGGACGACTGTTGGCTTTATTGACTTACTCTGTGTCATGGTTCAGTGGGGTGGTGGTCGTGGGGAGATGTAATGATGCAGCAAATGGTCGCTCAGGGGTTTAAATATATTTGGAAATTATTTGTAGTGTGTGTGTGTGTGTGTGTGTGTGCGTGTGTGGAATTTACACATTTGAGGTGAGCTGGCCAGTTTAAATGGAACTTGATCTTATGTCAGGTGTATGTCATTTTGTACATTAGGGCAGAAAACTTGATAGTTTTTAAAGTATTTCCTCGCATCAGACAAACACTCACACATTCATTCATTCCTACAGCTATGATAGATGTGTTTTGCTTTGGTACTTCCCTTCAACAAAACCCAAACTGTGTCTAACCTCTGTCACTTTCCACAACCCAGCATCACCCCTCAGTAACGTGTCACTCCCCACAGAACACTCGACGCCATGCTGTCCACTCACTCACTCTCATTGATGCTTCAGATTGACTTATAAATTTTGTACAGATAATTATTTGTCATCGCTGTGTGTGTTGTTATTATTTGAGTCTGTTTTCAGTTAAGGTTAGGTTAAGTTAGGTTAGGGTTAGGTTAGGTTAGGTTATGGTTTGGTTTGGTTAGGTTAGGAGACTTAGGGTTATGTTTTGATGCTGCCACTGGTACTGCTTCTACTTCCACTGCTGTGCCTTTGCCCTTACTGTTGATGATTCCCTGCTACTTTTCTGCTGTTTTTACTGTTCCTATTGTTGCTGAAAGAGAATCTGAGTCTTACTTACATTCACCTCGAGGCCGTAGTGTGCATACGCATCTGCGTAGGTGTTCAGGAACTCCTGCAGGTCGCGTTCAGTGTGAGCGACAAGGGTGAGGTCGTCTGCATAAACAAGTTCAGTAATGGAAGCTGCCGACACCTTTGTTCCAGCATGGAATCGTCTTATGTTGAAAAGATCCTTTCAGTTTGCCCCTGGTTAAGACACACCTCCACCATCAATCCAGTTTAACGGTAATACCCTCTCTAATGTCACTTTCGGTATCTTGGCTCCCACCTGTCCACCACATCGATGAAGAGATTCAACATCGGATCAGATGTGCATCTCAAGCCTTTGGCAGACTCTGTACCTGTGTCTTCAGCTGTAGGGAGCTGAATTTATCAACAAAGGTACGCGTATATCGAGCAATGTCCTCCCCTCCCTGCTATATGGCAGCGAGACATAGGTCACATACAGGAGGCACCTCAAGGCACTTGAAAACTTTCACCAACGTAATCTGCGCTCTATCCTCCTATTTCGCTGGGAAGACAGGAGAACAAATGCCAGCATTCTCGCTGACACCAACTGTAGGAGCATCAAGGCTACCATTATGCATGAACAACTACGCTGGACTGGCCATGTTACCCGCATGGATGACAGTAGACTGCCACAGCAACTACTTTACAGTCACCTAACGAATAGTAAACGTAACGCTGGCGGGCAACTGAAAAGGTATAAGGATAGTCTTAAGACAAACCTAAAAAAGTGCCAAATCGACCCCCTCACCTGGGAGACGATCACTCCACACCGTAACGCTTGGAGGAGCACCACACGAGAAGGTGTCAATACTTTCGAGTTAACCCGACTGCACACCGAGGGAGACAAGCGCCAACGCCGGAAAGACGCTGCCGTCCCTCCCGCACTAGATGTAGCCTTCCACATGTGCAACATCTGTGAACGACACTGCCGGTCCCGTTTCAGCCACTTTAGTCACCTCAGAACTCACCAACCTAGGTGACATCCTTAATAACTCATATCATTGTATCATAGTTAGCTGATCGTCATATTCGATTCCGAGGACAGCAAAGCAGTATTGTTGCTATAACTGTTTCTGCTGTTATTACTGTTCCTGCTGCTGTCGTCGGCAGTGGTGGTGTTGGCGGTGTTAGTGTAGTGGAACAATTAGTGCGCCTCGCTTGGGTACCCCCACACAGACACCCGCCGCCCGCCTCTCTGTATCATCCCCAACTCCACATGTAAGGCGTCATTACTCCTCCCTGCCTGCCTGTCACTGCTTGCTGGTGACAGGTTGTATGAAGTGCTTGCTTGTGACTGACAGGTTGTATGAAGTGCTTGTTTGCTTGTGACTGACAGGTTGTATGAAGTGCTTGCTTGCTTGCTTGTAACTGACAAGTTATGTGAACTGCTTGCTTGCTTGTGACGAACAGGTTGTGTGAAGTGCTTTTGCTTGTGATCGACAGGTTGTATATAGTTTTCTTCTTAGGAAAGGTTGTACTTGTGGCAACATTGTCAAGGTGTGATACTATTTCTAGTGTTGTAATCTTTTAGGGAGCGGTAGGTTAGGTTAGGTTAGGTTAGGTTAGGTTAGGTTAGGTTATGCTTGGTTGTTATTGGGGCTCGATGCTTGCGACAATGATTAAAATAATGGACTTTTCCCTAGTCATTCACGGGAGAATTTGTGCCAGCGAATTGAGCAAAATCCTCCCCTCCTCCCCCTCCCTCCTCTCCCTCCCTCCCTCCTCTCCCTCCCTCCCTCCTCTCCTCTCCTCTCCTCCTCTCCCCTCCCCTCCTCCCTCCCCTTTCCCCCCTTTCCATCCCCTCCACTTCCCACCCAGGAGCGTACGAGATAAAAAATGGATGTCCCACACACTCACACACACACACACACACACACACACACACACACACACACACACACACACACACACACACACACACACACAAAAAAGGGCCAAATGAACACTGATACACCTTAATTAGCACGTCAATGTACCTGTTATCAACCTCGATCTGTCTTCATCAAAGTCGACCCATTTCATCATTAGCAAGAGATTGGTGATTGATAAAAATACAAGTACCCCTACCTCTACCCTACCCCTACCCTTCCTCCTTCCCTACCCCTATCTTTCCTCCCTTCTACCTCCTCCTTCCCCTTCCCCTACCCTCTTCCCCTCTATAAAAAAACAAATACATATATACCGTAAAACATTGGTGAATATGTATTAGATAATCCCATATCTCCCTCGGTATGTAGGTCAATTTGCTTCACATCCAGAGGAAAATCACCCCTCTGGAAGGTGTGGGGAGACGTCGAATCTTGCATGACCGGCAACGAGTGATGCAACATGCAACAGTGTGGTGAGCTCGTGGGGTCAACACAGCCGAGGATATAATGTTCTGATTAGGAAGTGATTAGGGTGGTAGGGGAGGAGGCTGGAGGGAGGAGGAGGTGATGGGAAAGAGGAGGAGGGAGGAGGGGGGCTGGTGAGGGTGGAGGGGTTGATGAGGGAAGGGTTGATGAGGGAGGAGGGGTGGGAGGAGGGGGGCTGGTGGGGGGAGGAGGGGTTGATGAGGGAAGAGGGGGGTTGATGAGGGTAGGAGGAGAGGGGCTGTGAGGGGGGGGTTGATGAGGGAGGAGGGTGGAGAGGAGGGGCTGGTGAGGGGGAGGAGGGGGTGGGAGGCCTCGGTAGTGGTTATGGTAGGAAGTGGTAAGGGGAAAGGGTGTGTTAAAGGGGTAGTATTAGAGGGAAATGTGTGGTAGGGGGGTGGTGTGTGTTGTACATGTGTGCGTGCGGATGTGCGTGCCTGTGTGCGTGTGTGTGTGTATTTATGTGCCAACAAACAGATGATCGTATTTACATTTATAATCATGGCTCGGACAGTTACCTTGATAAGTAGAAAAACGTGAGAGAGAGAGAGAGAGAGAGAGAGAGAGAGAGAGAGAGTTCCATTATAACCTTAGTGTAGACAGGAAGAGAGAGAGGGGAAAGTATTCCATTTTTACCTTGGTACAGAGGAACTGTTGTACAGAATTAACCTTTCATGTTCATCTTGGGACACTGTTATTTTTACCTTGGGTTTATTTACTACGAGATATTAAACCACAGCAGTTTTATACATTGCTACGCGGACAGGTAGAAAATAAACCCATCCATTTGTACCTTGGTACGTAACTATAAAACCAGTTAAAACAAGGTATCAATCTACTTCATTTTATACTTTTACATTGGTACTATGAAAGAGAAACTCTCTCTCTCTCTCTCTCTCTCTCTCTCTCTCTCTCTCTCTCTCTCTCTCTCTCTCTCTCTCTCTGTGTCCAGCCATCCAATATCCGGTCTTTCACTGTCCTTTTTTTTCCTCCCCTGTCTATCCTTCCTCTCTCACTGCTGTCTATTGTCCGTTTTTGATTCTGATAGACAGTTTCACCGGGTTTTTTCCCCCCTCTGTAATCTTCTTCAGGTAGACAGTTAAAGGGAGTGATGGCTTTTACTGTATTTTATTTAGACAGAAAATGAATGATGTCTCTCAATTTCTTTCACTTAGACAGAAAATAAAGAAAATTTTATCTTATTTCTTTCATTTGGGTCAAGAAAATAAATCAAATATATTATTACACTATTTTTACAATGGAAAAAAAATCGTCCTTGGATTTTTTTTTAGTTAATTAATTCCTGAGAATATATATATAGTATCGTTGTTTGTCATAGTAAAAAAAAATACAGACAGGCTTAGGACAGAGCCGAGTGTCTTGAGTCGTTCCTATCCCTTATACCGTGTTATTTAGTACTGTTGTTTACTTTTGAATATTTATTAGTTACGATTCGTAGTATTAGTGACGTCCGTGTATAAGTGAGTGAATCTGGCGTGTGTGATTGGTCGAGAGATCGGCCTGTGATTGGTCGAGAGATCGGCCTGTGATTGGTCGAGAGATTGGCCTATGTTTGGTCGAGAGATTGGCCTGTGATTGGTCGAGAGATTGACGTGTGATTGGTCGAAAGATAACAACAAAATAATTATCTTTCCTAGAATAGTCGACTCTGGTGTTCATTTGATATACACTACCAATGGATGAGAAAAATTCGTCGTTCATCCTAGTTAAGAAAATAAATCCTCGTGAGACTCTAGCGTGTGATTGGTCAGGTGATGACAACAACGCTAATAGGTAAATGTGACAACTTCCCAATTACGACCAATTTTCTTGCCAGCTGAGTTTTACATCTCCGGAAGAGTGTGTGTGTGTGTGTGTGTGTGTGTGTGTGTGTGTGTGTGTGTGTGTGTGTGTGTGTGTGTATAAAAGCTGTTTGGATGGTATTATATTACGAGAAAAATATAGTAGGCTGTAGTGTGTCGGGTAGAACTAACTATACTATACACTGGTAGTCCTAACGGCTGATGAAAGACTTCACCACATAACGCTGGAAGGTGTGGAGGCTGGGGGTGGCGTGGGCCCGGGCGGCTGGGGGTGGCGTGGGGGCGGCTGGGGGTGGTGGGGATGTATTGTACAGTTCGAGGCGGCTAAATGAAAAATGGTCTTCGCTAGACACAGAAGAAATAGTCTGCACAGAGAATGTCTTTCATAATTCCTCACTTCACTTTGTCAGCCGGTGTTCAAAGGCCCTGCTGCCTTTTACTGAAGAGTTCCGACTCCTGGTACTCCAAGCCCTCATTATCTGCCCCTCCCTGGCCCTCCCTGGCCCTCCTTGGCCCTCCCTCTGGCTATCCTGGCCCCCTTCCTTGGCCCTCCCTCTGGCTACCCTGGCCCTCTTTCCTGGCCCTCCTTCTGACTATCCTGGCCTCCCTCCCTGGCCCTTATACTCTCCCTCTGACCCTCCTATCGTTCCTCTTACCTCCCCACCCTCCCTCTGGCCGTCCTGGTTTCCTCCCTGCCCTCCCTACCCCTCGTACCCTCCATCCTGCCTTTCCTTCCTCCCTTTTCCTTACACTCCCTCTCAACCCCCCCCTCAACCCCCCATTTTCTCCTCTCTCACCTTTCCCTGACTTTCCTCCTGTCTCCCTCCCTCCCCTTCCTATCCTTCTCCCCTGTGTTGCTTTCCCCTCCTCCTTCTCCCTCCTCCTCCTCCCCACCTCTATCCCCCCTCTTCCTCCCCTTACCTTTCCTTCTCTCATACTATCCTCCTCCTATCCAGTTCCCTTGCTCACCACTATGCCTTCCCCCACCGCCCCCAAACCTCTCCTTCCCTCCCTCATGACTCTGCTTACTTTACCTCCAAAGACCAGACCCATACCCTACCTTTCCCTCCTCTCTAACCCCCCTCCATGCATTTCACTTTGACCTTCCATCTCTCTCTCTCTCTCTCTCTCTCTCTCTCTCTCTCTCTCTCTCTCTCGTGAGCGATGACTCCCAGTAAAGCGGTCATCATGGAAATAGGAAACAGCTTGAAGAGTGAAGACAATGGGGTATGGCGTGAAAATGGGTAGCCATCTGCGAGAGGAAGGGGAAGCCGTTCAAATGGGTAATGGAGGGTGGGAAGGACAGCAAATGGGCCAGAAAACGATAGGTAATAGACCACCACCACCACCCCATTCCCCCATCCCTCCACCACCCCCCACCCCAAAATGTTCCTTTCCTTCCCTCCCTACACCCAGTCCATCAGCTGATCTTTGTTTATTTACCTTCAGTCAGCTGTGGGATGACCCGTCAACCTTATAGAAAGTCGCCATGGCAACGAGGTGCTACGGGGCATTTTAAGTTAAACACACACACACACACACACACACACACACACACACACACACACACACACACACACACACACACACACACACACACAAAGAGGAGAAGAAACACAGTAGAGAATATTTTAAAAAGAAGAATTAACTAAAACCGAAGGAAAAGGTATGGGAGAAGAGGAAGAAAACAAAATAAAAAAAGGGGCGAGCGAGGAAACAAAACGATAAGAAGAAGGAAAGGGGGAAGAAAAGAGGAGAGAGGGAGAGAGAGAGAAAGAGAGGAGGGTTAGGTGACGCTTGCGGCTACGGCTATTACCACAAAAGTCGTCTTTCTCCACCACAAAAGTCGCCCTCGGGGTATTAAGTCATCATACTCGAGGTTTTAAGTCATCGTACTCAAGGGGTTAAGTCATCGTACTCAAGGGGTTAAGTCATCGTACTCAAGGGGTTAAGTCATCGTACTCAAGGGGTTAAGTCATCGTACTCAAGGGGTTAAGTCATCGTACTCAAGGGGTTAATTTGAAGCGAGTTCCTTTTTTTACCTCGTTAAATAGAGTTAATTAACCTGTAACTCCTCCTAATCATTAAAAGGTAATTAGGTAATGAGGTGTCAGTATCCAATCATCCCTAACCAGTCTACTCAACCAATGTTTTGCTTCCTCATGTGGTCACTCATTTATCCATTTATCGATTATTCATTTCTCTTCTCTTTCCCTCCCTCCCCTCCTCCCTCTCTCTCATCCATCCTCTTGCCCTTCTTCCTTTTCTCTCCATCCTCTTCCCATTCATCCACCCTCCCTCCCTCCCTCCCTCCCCTCCCCTCCCCTCCCTCCCTCCTCCCTCCCTCCCTCCCTCCCCTCCCTCTCTCCCTCCCTCCCTCCCTCTCATCCATCCCTCTCTCTCTCCCATCCATCCATCTTCTAGCCCTCCAACCTTAGTTCCTTCCCTCTCTAGCCCTCTTTATCCTCCTCTTCCCAACCATCCATCCCTCCCCTCTACCCCTCCCTCCTTCCATCTCCCTCCTCCTCCTCCCAACTCACTAGGCTTTGCAACAATTATGTTATTAACTTACACGTATAAATTCGCCGTGAGTGCAGGACAATATTTCGACCCCTTGGTAAGTGTTTCATTAAGTTTCATTATTATGCCTCATAATCACGGGCATAAGATCGAAGTAATTAGAGAAAATGAGCTAATATTAAAGGTCCGACTGAGTTAGAGTGTATGTGTAGTGTTCAGTATCAATAACCCGGATTACCTTCTTGCTATACGACCCCTTAACACGACCACCTGCCACGACCCCCCCGCAGGTACGACCCCCTACTGGTATGGCCATCTAGTACGACTTTTCTGGCATTATCATCTTACACGACCCCCTCATAAGATGCTCTGTTACGACCATCTGGTACTACCCCCTTGAACGACTATCTTATATGACCATCCTGCACGACCCCCTGACACGACCATATGTACGAACATTGAACGACCACCCCCTCCCCGGCACGACCTCTCCTCTCTTCCTTTCACCCCCGTTATTCCTATCTTTTTCTTCTTCTCTACTTCCCATCATCTTCTCTCCTCCCCTCCCATATAAACCTGTTCTTTCTCCACCTCCTCCTTTTTCCCTTCCTTCCCTTCCCTCCCCTTTCCCCATAAGCCTTGGCTCCTCCCACTTTCACCTCTCTACCTCTTCCTCTCCCTCCCTTCCTCATACTCGCTCCTTCCCACCTCACTCCCTCCCTCCCCCACCTTCTTTCACCCCTCTTCCTCCTCGTCATCGTCTGTTCTTTCTCCTCTTCTCCCCCCCACCTTCTTTCACCCTCTTCCTCCTCGTCATCGTCTCGTCTCTTCCTCCCCTCCCTCCCCACATTAGCCACTATGAATATGCATGCCACTAATCGAGGGACTGGGTTGAGCCGGTCCAGCCATGCAAGGTAATCGCTACATTGAAAGACGCACCAAAATTACATTTGCCTCAAGAAATTTACCTCGTGAATATTGTAATTAGCGCAAAAGACTTCAGACGAAGAGGTGCACATCCTGTGTAATGAAAGTTAGAGGAAGTGTGAATATGTAGATCTTCCAGTGAGGAGGAGAGGGGTGATGAGGAGGAGGGTGATGGGGAGGGAGGAGGATGGGGAGGGAGGAGGAGGTGAGCGAGGAAGGGGTGGTGGGGAGGAAGAAGAGGGGGTCGTGGGGAGGAAGAGGTGATGGGGGAGGGAGGTGAGCGAGGAAGGGGTGGTGGGGGAGGAATAGGTGATGGGGAAGAGGAGGTGTGGGTAATGGAGGAAGAAGAGATGATGACGTGGTAGAGTAATGGGGAGGAAAGAGGTGATGGGGAGAAAGAGGTGACGACGGGGAGAAAGAGGTGATGGGGAGAAAGAGGTGATGGGGAGAAAGAGGTGACGGGGGAGAAAGAGGTGATGGGGAGAAAGAGGTGATGGGGAGAAAGATGTGATGGGGGTGAGGAAAAAAGAGGAGATGGGGAGGAGGATTGAGGATTAGTAGAAGAGGAGGAAAGTGGGAGTGAAGTGAATGGACTGAGGGGAAGGAGGAGACCAAAGGGGAGAAGGCCGAGGGGAAGGAGAAGGACGAAGGGAGGGAGGAGGCCGAGAGGGAAAGGGAGAGAAGGAAGACGGGTAGAGGGGAGTGAAGAAAGAGGAGGAGGTAAAGGAGTAAAAGAATGTGAGTGGGAGAAGAGGAGAAGAAGAAAATAAAGAAGAAAAGGAAAAAGAAGTCGAAGAAGAGAAGAACCAGAAGGAAGAGAGAGAGCATGAGAAAGAGAAAGAGAGGAATAGGAGAGAGAAGAAGAGGAGAGGGTTAAGAAGGAGGATAAAGAAGGGATGGAAGGAACAGATGTAGTGAACCGAAGGGAATTAATACTGAGAGAGAGAGAGAGAGAGAGAGAGAGAGAGAGAGAGAGAGAGAGTGTGTGTGTGTGTGTGTGTGTGTGTGTGTGTGTGTGTGTGCGTGTGAGAATGAGAAAGAATAAACAAAATATAATCATTAGAAAATAATCGGATAAAAGCAGAAAAAATAACTCGTGTGACAAACAGCAATAAATTATCTTAAAAAATAAATAATAAAAATGTGGAAGAAATGACGACAATAACACACAAAGGGACATTAAAAAGTAAAAAAAAAATGCTACTGACAACAAAAATTAAAATGAAAACTTGAATAAAAAAGGAAATTTGAACTTAAAAAAACTGGATTAATATATAAATTACATGTAAAAAAAGACGAACCCAAAAGCTACATTTGAACTTTTGAAGACCTTTGAACCTATAAAAGACATTTGAACCTATAAAAGACATTTGAACCTATAAAAGACATTTGAACCTATAAAAAAAGATTCCTGGATTATCTCTCTTTCAACTCCTGTTCCTTTACCCATTTTATCCATATTTCTCCCTATTCCTTCTCCTCACTTTTCCGTATTCCTTCTCACCACCTCTCCTTATTCCCCGTCCTTATCTTCCCTTATTCTTCCTCTTCACCTCTCCCCATTCAATCTCCCACTTCTCCACATTCCTCCCCATCTCTCTCCATAACCGCCTCTCCTCCTCTCCTTATTCCTCCACCCCATCTCTCCCCATTCAATCTCCCACTTCTCACCATTCCTCCTTTCATTCCTCCCCATTCCTCCCCATTCCTCCCCACATTCCTCCCCACACTCCTCCCCAGACATTCCCTTTTTATTTTCTACCCATCTTCCCCCACCACCTCCACTTCCGGCCGGGCAATGAACGGCCGGGCTGATATTATCGTCAAGTAATATACGGTTTGTTGGGGTCGAATCCATGAACCTCCTCCTCTTTATCTCGAACACAAAACGAAGCCGCATTTACGGAACTTCGGTATGTTTTACTTGTGTGTGTGTGTGTGTGTGTGTGCGCGTGTGTGTGTTCCATGAAGCCTTCACTCCAACACAAAACGAAGCTATATTTAAGAAACCCGGATATATTTCACACCTAAACCTATAACCCTCGAAGCATTAACTGGAACACAAAACGAAGCAGCATTTACGAAACCCGGATATATTTCACTCCCGGGCTTGCTGTTTATTTCACAAACTTTACAGATCTAAATCTAAACTCGTGTGCCGGGCGATTTGTTTGGCAAACCATGAGATAGACTAGTTTGTTTGGGGTAGCGAGGCTTCCACTGTTTACATGTTTACAGGATTCACGACCCTGACCTCACATGGGTTCGAATCTGTTTCAGTTTATGGTTCGAGACTCGTAGGGGGAAATGGTGTCGTGTTCAGAGTGTTATGAGTCAGTTTCGATTATTTTTGTTTTTTTATTTACTTTTGGTGTATTATTATTATTATTATTATTATTATTATTATTATTATTATTATTATTACTATTACTATTATTATTATTATTATTATTATTATTATTATTATTATTATTATTATTGGTGTTGTTACCAGTTATAAGGTAAATATTTTTTCTGTTCCTTCGTTTGTAACAAGGTATAAAAAGTTAGTCTGTCTGTATGTCCAAAACGTTCCCCTTTTATGTATGTCTATAAAGTATTAGTGTACGGTGTTGTCTGTCTGTTATCATATCTGTATAACTGTCTAACTTTCTGTCTTCCTGTCTAACTCTGTGTCTGTCTATTTGATTGTGTGTCTGTGTGTTTATATCTGTCTATCACTGTCAGTTTGTCCAGCTAATTTAGTTTAGTGACACTGAACATATTATCCACCTTACTCCCTCCCCCTCCCCTTGTCCTCTTCCCTTTTCTACTCCCCCTTGCCCCCTTCCCTTCCCTCCTTGCCCTATCCTCCCAATTTCCCCTGTTCATGCCCTTACTCTTCCTTGTTGCTCCCATTCCTCTCTATTTCCCTTCCTTTTCCTCACCTTCCTTCTCCTCACCCCTTCTCTCCCCTCCCCCCCTCTCTCTCCCCGGCCTTGTTTTAGTGTTGTGTTGACGAGCGTCTTGACAACCAGTAAATAGATTTGGTTTTTGTGTGAATGTCGCCTGTATAGCCAAGTTTAATTCCTTCAGATGATATATATTGTAATTGTCAGTGATAGCCAGGCTCCATCACGCCCAATTGGCTAGTTTGGTGAAATTATTGTGTGTGTGAGAAAGAGAGAGAGAGAGAGAGAGAGAGAGAGAGAGAGAGAGAGAGAGAGAGAGAGAGAGAGACTTCAACATAGCGGAGTACAGAGGAAGGATAGTAGCCATAAGTAGTCTGAATATCAAATGAGTTTAATATTGTATAAGTGGGATATTGCTGTGTCTGTCTGTCTGTGTTTATAAGGAATGACAGGTGTACTGTATATGAATGTAAAAAGTTTGTTTGTACGTGTGTGTGTGTGTGTTTGTGTGTGTATGTGTGTGTGTGTGTGTGTGTATGTATGTATGTAGATAGACAGTAGTTAACACTCACACATCATGGTACTGTAAATAAATCATCCTAGTAATTAGTCGAAAATGCTCTTAACTACTTGCATAAAATAGAACAACCAATTATTATTATTTTTTTGTATCATGAATCCAACCTTGATATATTGGCAATTTTCTCCAATTCCGACTATGAGTACTTTTATTTAATTCCAGGTTGTACAGTAGAGAAAAATAATTATCTGATACATACATACATACATACATATGTATAGATAGAAACGAGGAACGTGGGTAGGTGGGTGATTGGCTAGGCTTTGATGGTAGGGGAAGAAGAGAGAGAGAGAGAGAGAGAGAGAGAGAGAGAGAGAGAGAGAAGACGATTGGCTGGATTATGATGGTAATAATCTCAATAAACATATCGGGCTTCATAATGCATACAAGAGTGTCTGGTCAGATTACCATGAAAAGTTTAAGACGAGTTTCTCTTAATATATTCAGCCAGGTCTTCAATACCAGCGGTGTAATTATTTAATCCCCGTGTGCTGGCCCCGGAGCTTGTGTGTGTGGAAGTACTATATTATTCAAATGACTTTCGTTGGGTCATCTCCATTGTGTCTTGTTACTCGCTCTGGTAATAAATTGTTTTCTTGTTTTGGGAGTCGATTTTTTTTTTTTTTTTAGTTTTTCGTGTGTGTGTGTGTGTGTGTGTGTGTGTGTGTGTGTGTGTGTGTGTGTGTGTGTGTGGTAAAGAGATCATCAGGTGGGTGGTTGGATGGGTGGGTAGGTAGATGGGTGGTTTGATGGGTGGCTGGGTGGTTTAATCGGGTGGGTGGGTAGTTATTCTCATTAGTGGTGAGTTATTTTAGTTATGGCTGCTCTGGTTTGGGTGTCTCTCTCTCTCTCTCTCTCTCTCTCTCTCTCTCTCTCTCTCTCTCTCTCTCTCTCTCTCTCTCTCTCTCTCTCTCTCTCTCTCTCTCTCTCTCTATGGAAGTGAACATTCAGATGCATAACCACAAATCTCATGATGATAAAGCAGTTTTTGGGGAGGGAGGGGGGAACACCATACACCTCCTCCCCCTCCTTCCCTTCCCCCCCTCCTAACTCACTCACCCACACACCATAACACACATGGGGTAATTACAGTGGTGGAGGCAGTAGTGTAAACATAAAAGACGACTTATAGCCTCCATTCACCCTTGGCATGTTGTGGCGTCCAGGCCCGCATTCGTAAAATCTTGAGGCAGCGGATTTATTTATTTTTATTTTTTTTTACGACACGTTAGGTTAGGTTAGATTAGGTTGGGTTTTATTAGGTTGGGATTAATTTTGGTTTAGGTTAGGTTTGGTTTCAATTGGTTTGTCTTGTGGATGTTTTAGTGAAGTACTTTACGTTTGCTTGCTTGCTTGGTGGGAACATTAACGCGGGCAATCATAGAGATTCTGTGTTGTTAAACTGTTGTGGGACTGACCAGCATTGTTTAGTCATTTGTTACTTGTTGTCTTTGATTTTGATTGGTAAATGTGTTGTGACTGTGTTTTACCGTGTGTGTGTGTGAGAGAGAGAGAGAGAGAGAGAGAGAGAGAGAGAGAGAGAGAGGGGCAAAGAGAGAGTGAAAGATAGCAAAGACAAACAGAGAAAGAGAGAGAGAGGGGGGGGAAGAAATAAAGACGAAGGAGAGAGAAGATAGAGGAACAAAAGAGAGAGAGAGAGAGAGAGATAAACGTCTCTTTCTTCACCATTTACTACCAGCCGGGAGAACATAGGTGTAACTTGATCATGCTAATATCTACCCACACTGACGTTTGTTCATGCGCACATTTGCTGAGGTAGGCAGATGTTTTTCTCATGCAAATGTTTGTTTATGGGGCTGTGTGTTCATGCATGCGTTTGTTATTGCAACGTTTATTCATCCAGACGTTTCTTGTTTTATTTATTTTTTGTTTGTTTTTGTAGACGTTTGTTTGTGGTTTATGTAGACGTTTGTTTGTGGTTTATGTTGATGTTTGTTTGTGGTTTATGTAGACATTTGTGGTTCATACAGACGTTTGTTTACACACACACACACAAACACACACACACACACACACACACACACACACAGTAGTTCCTTAAAGCAAAACATACATTAGTTTCTGCTTCGGAATCTCACCCAGCATAATATCCCCCTGTATATAATCAGTACAGTGGAGAGAGAGAATTTCTTGTACAATCTTGAGACGTAGGATATGGATGTGACAGTTCTGAGTGGGGTTAAATGGAGAGGGGAAGGGAGAGAGAGGGAAAAATAGTAATTAGATTGTGTGGCCAGGTATAGGTGAGAGAGAGAGAGGTGTGTGTGGAAGTATGGGTGGATTAGAGAGAGAAGTGTGTGATCAGATATAGAAAAAATGAGAGAGGAGAGAGAGAGAGTGTTGTATGTTCAGTAGAGAGGGGATTGTGTGATCAGGTAAAAGTGAAAGAAGAGGAAAATAGACAGACAAACAGACAGACACAGACAGAGAGAGAGAGAGAGAGAGGTGGTGAGGAGTTGGTGTTGTGAGCTGTGAGTCTGTGAGTGAATTGTGAGGTGTGAGAACCTAACCTAACCTAACCTAACCTAACCTAACCTAACACAAAAGTCCTTACAGAGTTGAAATTAAGTTGAAACTATGAAATTAGACTGACTAACATTGATACAAAGTGAACAAAAAACAATAACATCAATAAAGACAATAACAACAACATCAAAAAATAACAGAAGCAAACACAAAAAACAATAACAACAATACAACAAAAACAACAACAACAATAACCACAATAACAACAACAACAATAACAACAACAACAATAACAACAATACAACAATAACAACAACAACAATAACCACAATAACAACAACAACAATAACCACAATAACAACAACTTCATCAAACACAAACACAATAAACAACAACAGCAAAGACAATAAATAACAATCACAACAACAACAACACTGACATGATCTAACCTAAACCATCCAGGTGTTAGTGCTCTCACGAAGACACCTGACAAACATCTGACAAACACCTGCCAAATACCTGACAAACACATGCCAAACACCTGACAAACACCTGCCAAATACCTGACAAACACATGCCAAACACCTGACAAACACAGCATCTCAAGACCACCATTAAAACACATCAACCAAATATAAGTTGAAAGACAGGAGATTACTTTATTAACCTCTGTAATGAATCATAATGTGTAATAATAACACGTAAACGTTTCTGTACTTACGTTACATTCATTAATTCACCTGTACCTAATGTATAATGTATTTAGTTATTTATTTATTTATTTACTGTGGTAGTTATTCTTTTTTGGGGGTTAATTTATTAATTTTTGTGTGTTTTTTCTTCTCCAGGTAAGTGTCGCGTCTCGTTATCTGTCACTGTTAGACGCTGGTGGGCAGGTAAGTCAAGCAAGCGTCCTGTGTGCTGTTGGAGCGGTGAACTAGGTTAGGTTAAGTTAGGTTAGGTTAGGTTAGGTTAGGTTAGGTTAGGTTAGGTTAGGGTGTAGGTGTGGCGTAATCAAAGCCTGAGGGCGTGGCAGGCATTGCGTGATCAAAGCATGAGGACGTGTCGTGATCAAGGCCTGAGGGGGGCGTGGTGTGATCAAGGCCTGAGGGCGTGGTGTGGCGTGGCGTGGTGTGATCAAGGCCTGAGGGGGGCGTGGTGTGATCAAGGCCCGAGAGCGTGGCGTGGTGTGATCAAGGCCTGAGGGGGGGCGTGGTGTGATCAAATCCTGAGGGCGTGGTGTGGCGTGGTGTGATCAAGGCCTGAGGGCATGGTGTAGCGTGGTGTGATCAAGGCCTGAGGGCGTGGTGTGGCGTGGTGTGATCAAGGCCTGAAGGCTTAGCATGGCGTGGTGAGGCGCGCGTCAGCAACATGAGGAAAGCCAGCCGCCACAATAAACTACACGCGCCAATAGCCAACGAAAAATACGGCAGTTCCAATTAGATTCATGTTAGTGTATGCCTTTTTTTTTATTGTTATTTTTAACTTTATTCATTAACAAGTGTATTAAATTTCAATCCCATGCTTTTTTTTGCGCTGTTGCTTTTGGTTTTACCTGATATTACCTGGAATAATTAATCTCGGTGTTTGAGTCATATTTGTTATTTGTATTTCATCTGTACAAATATGTCAGACAATGTTACAGTCCGGGGGAAATCATATCTGAGTTTACCTGTATTTTCAGCTGTTTTTGAATTAATACAGGTGTAATGGTACTGTTAATTACATAAGGTTACAGTTCAGGTAAATCATGTCTGAGTTTACCTGTATGTTCACCTGTTTTTGAATTAATACAGGTGTAACTCTACCGTTAATTACATAAGGTTACAGTCCCGGGGAAATCATATCTGAGTTTACCTGTATTTTCACCTGTTTTTGAATTAATACAGGTGTAATGGTACTGTTAATTACATAAGGTTACAGTTCAGGTAAATCATGTCTGAGTTTACCTGTATGTTCACCTGTTTTTAATTAATACAGGTGTAATGGTACTGTTAATTACATATGGTCCTACAATTTGTATTCTGGTGTTGACAACTTACCTGTACTTTGAGGTACATGAATTTGGAGAAGGAAGAAGGGAAGAGGGAAGATGTGATAATGACAGTGATAAACAGCAAAACAGTGACAGACGGTAAAATAAACAGGGACAAACAGTAAAACAGTGACAAACGGTAATACATACAGTGACAAGCATTAAGACAGTGACAAACAGTAAAACAGTGACAGACGGTAAAACGGACAGTAACAAACGGTAAAACAGATTTCTAAAGGGCTACTTTCTTAATAGGCCCCACCTGACCTAACCTAAAACCCTTAGATCAGGGGCCCATGAGGACAGGGGCCCATCAGGACAGGGGCCCATCTAACCCATCAGAGCTCAATGAAACAAGAGTCAATAACGGGAAAAAATAACGGAAGAGCTAAGGGGGAGAGAAGGTGACCACATGACATTCAGACAGACTAACTGTAAACGGACAGATGAACAGAGAAGAAAGACAGGGAGAAACAGATGACAAGGGAGAGACTAAAAGAGACAGACGAAAGACAGATGAGACACAGAGAGAAAGAGATGACAAGGGAGATATAGAGATGAGAGACAGGGAGAAAGAGATGACAAGGGAGAGACTAAAAGAGACAGACGAAAGACAGATGAGACACAGAGAGAAAGAGATGACAAGGGAGATATAGGGATGAGGGACAGGGAGAAAGAGATGACAAGGGAGAGATAGAGAGAAAGAGATAACAAGGTAGAGAGGGAGGGAGGGATAACAAGGGAGAGATAGAAAGAGATAACAAGGGAGAGATAGAGAGAGAGAGAGAGATAACAAGGGAGAGAGGGAGATAACAAGGAGGAGAGATAACAAGGAGAGTGCTGAGGGAGATGAGAGAGAGAGATAACAAGGGAGATAGAGATAGAGAATGACAAGGGAGAGAGAATGTGGGAGATAACAAGGAGATAACAAGGGAGAGAGGGAGAGAGAGATAACAAGGGAGAGAGAGAGAGAGAGATAACAAGGGAGAGGTAGGGTGGCTGTTGTCTCCAGATCTGATAAACACAAGGATTCTCTGTGCACTGTGGTGGATCTCCTTCTCCTCCTCCCCCTCCCACTCTTCTTCCTTCTGCTGCTCCTTCTCTTCTCCCTCCTCTTCTTGTCCGACTATGACTCATTTCTCCTCCTCTTCTTTCTCCTCCTATTTGCCAATCTCTCTATCTGTCTGTATATGTCTGTATCTTTATCTCTCATCTCTGTGTATCTGTCTACCTGTTAACTGTCTGGTTCTGTCTATTTCTCTGTCTGTCAATCTTCTTTTCGTTTATCCAGACACCCTTCTTGATGTACACTTCATACTAAGGGAGGGAAGACTTCACCCAGACGCAGGTGAACGCTCACGGTGGCGTAGAGTTTAAAACGAACTAGACGTCCGTTACACACACACACACACACACACGCACACGCACACGCACACACACACACACACACACACACACGAGAGAGACAAATAGATCTTTCTCCCAACAGACTTCACCTCGCCAGCAATTAGACTTGACAGATTCCAAACCATCGGTCAAACACGCTCCCCTGTGTCAGCGTGTCATTACTAACGACGGGGGGATAAAACAGCACTAACCCCCTAAATTATTATGCAGTTGTATCGACCACTCATCAAGCGTAATTATCTCGAGGATTAGTCACTGTTCAACCTTTTATAAATTGTTGTGAACATGAAACACAGTCGGCCAGATTCTTAGTCCCTTGAGCCAGTTAGCCCATCACCTCACCCCCTCCTCCTTCGTTCTCATACCCCCACTCTTTCCTTCTCACACACCCCCTCCTTCCTTCTCACACACCCCCTCCTTCCTTCTCACACACCCCCTCCTTCCTTCTCACACCCCCATTCCTTTCCAGTTCACCCCTCCCATTCCCTTCCCCCCATTCCCTTCCTTATACCTCCACTCCCTTCCCACACTCTCAACCCCCCGCTACTCTCAATCCCTTTGCATCCCCTCTTACTCCCAGCACCTCTTCATCCCCAACTCCTTCACATTCCTTTCCTGCCCTCCCCCCTTTTACCCCTTAACCATCTCCCCCCACCACCACAACCAACTCCCTTAGCCTTCCCCCCACCACCACAGCCCACCTCCTCTTAGCCTTCCCCCCTACCACAACCACCTCCCCTTAGCCTTCCCCCCCTGCACAACCCACCTCCCCTTAACCCCCCACCACCTGACCCACCCAACCCTTCCCCCACCACCTGGCCACCCCTGTCCTTCCCCACCACACAGCCCACCCCCCATAACCCTTCCCCCCCCACCACCTGCCACCTGTCCTTCCCTCCACCACCACAGCCACTTATAACCCTTCCCCCACCACACCCACAGCCACCCCGCCTTCACTACACCACAGCTTCCCACCTGGCCTTCCTCTGCAGCCCACCCCCATGGCCAGCCCATCACTGCCATTCACCCCAACCCTCCCCCCACACCCCACCCCCCGCAACCCAGCCTGACACCACCTGACCCACCCCCACCAACCCCTTCCCCCCCACCACCTGACCCCAGCTCATCAGCCTTCCCCCCACCACCATCCCACCCCATAGCCTGCAACCCACCCCCCATGACCTCCTCACCACCACAGCCACCCCATAACCATTCCCCCACCCCCAGCCCCACCCCCCAGCAACCTTCACCACCACCACAGCCCACCCCACATGACCTTCCACAAACCACCCCCAACCTTCCCCCCACCACAACCCACCTCCAGCCACCACCTGCAGCCACCCCCTTAGCCTTCTGAGCCCACCCAGCCCTTCCCTTGGTAGAATGTAATTTTGCTTTGCTTACGCCCTCTTGTTTGTGACTCAGGCGACAGGCCATCTTGATTCACCTCCCCTACCTCCCCTTCCTATCCCCTATCTTCTATCCCAGGCCCCCCCGACAGTCTTCTCAATCTCTCCCCTACTCGAAGGTCAAGTCTTGGGTCTCTTCGTGTCTCACTCGGTCACTTCCTCGTCTCTCTCTCTCTCTCTCTGGTCTCGTTAATTCATTCCAATGTCTCTCTTTCTATTAGTTATCTCGTTTTTCTCTTTTCTCAACCTAACCTAACCAACTTAACGTAACCTAACCTAACCTAACCTAACCTAACGTAACCTAACCTAACCTAACCTAACCTTGTCAATCTACAGTACAATTTCACTTCTCCGGATCCTTAACTCTGTGTATTCCGTTAACTACCACTTATCCGTATATGCTCATCTGCATAACCGGAATATCTTCATTATCCGGCCCACCAATTTCAACCGTAAATGCGAGTGAATAATTAAGGAGTTCCCGGCTCTTCTCTTCCTTATCTTGTTCTTTATAACTTGAGGTCGGGAGAACACCTGAGTCGGCGGAAGTCGGGTGAATACCTGAGTCGGGGAAAGTCGGTTGATTATCTGAGTTGTGGGAAGTCGGGAGCATACCTGAGTCGGGGAAGGCTGAGAGCCTACCTGAATCGAGGAAAGTCGGGGAAGGTCGGAAGAATACCTGAGTCGGTGGAATTGATTAGCTGATCCTGTATGTAGGTAGCAGGCAGCTACCACACAGGGAGGTACTACCGCCTGGGAAGATATTGGAAGCATAATGTGTTGTCTAATGGTAGACCCTGCTGCCATATGGCATCACGAAAATTGTGACCAAGTCCCAGGTTGCTGTGCTGACTTTCTGCCTCATTTACACACAATTGCAGGGTCTCAATTGTTTCTCTTACTTTGACAACACAACATACATACTGTATATTGTTTCTCACTCTTGTTTTTTCCTTAATTTTATTATTTTTTTTTTCGCCCCCCAGGCCTTGATGTGGGCCACGGACCTGTGCCCGGGTGAGCTAATGCCCGTAAAAAAAAAAGTTCCAATCATGATACAGGTAAAAGATTCTCTCTCTCTCTCTCTCTCTCTCTCTCTCTCTCTCTCTCTCTCTCTCTCTCTCTCTCTCTCTCTCTCTCATGAATATAACAAACCTGTCCACTTCAACAACAAACTCACAGTCAATTAAATCTTCAAATATTATTTAAGAGGTCAAATTAAATAGAATATTGTGAATCAAACAAAAAGAAAAATCTTGAATTAATATATGCATATGATGAGAGAGAGAGAGAGAGAGAAAATATTTTCTTTAAATTTAAATTTTGATGGAATTTAGTGAGTCTGTATTCAAAGGGCCTTGGTTGTCTCGTTACCTTGTTTCATGGAGATAACGAGAGACCTTTCCAGAAGACACTTTCCGAGAGAGAAAGAGACACTTCCCCTGTGAGACATCCCCAGTGATACTTCCTTCGAGAGCCACTTCCCCAGAGAGGCACATTCAAGACTTTCCCCAGAGATACACTTCCCCAGAGAGACACTTCCCCAAGAGACTTTCCCCAGAGAGACACTTCCCCAGGGCAACTCCAGAGACACTTCCCCAGAGAGACACTTCCCCAGAGACACTTCCCCAGAGACTTTCCCCAGAGAGACACTTCCCCAGAGAGACACTTCCCCAAGAGACTTTCCCCAGAGAGACACTTCCCAGAGACACTTAGAGACACTTCCCCAAGAGACTTTCCCCATACATACTTAGACATACACACTTAAAAATTACATAATTATACGTAGACACAGAAACATACATGGACACATACACAGACAAACACATACAGGTATACACAGACACATAGATACACAGACAAAAACATACACATAATGATACACAATTCAACCTCAGTTTTTGTTTATCTTAATATTGTGTCGCTAAAACATTATAAAATTCTCCTCCTCCTCCTCCTCCTCCTCCTCCTCCTCCTCTCCTCCTCCTCCTCCTCCTCCTCCACTACCTCCTCCTCCCTCCTCCTCTTCCCCACCTCCTCCTCCTCCTCCTCCTCCTCCTCCTCCCTCCTCCTCCTCCTCCTCCTCCTCCTCCTCCCTCCTCCTCCTCCTCCTCTTCCACCACCTCCCTCCTCCTCCTCCTCCTCCTCCTCCTCCTCCTCCTCCTCCTCTCCCTCTCACCACCTCCTCCTCCTCTGTAATCCAAATGGAATTTTAGCTGATAATCACATTTCTAACAGTATGTTTCATTACCGGTGTGTGTGTGTGTGTGTGTGTGTGTGTGTGTGTGTGTGTGTGTGTGTGTGTGTGTGTGTGTGTGTGTGTGTGTGTGTGTGTGTGTGTGTGTGTGTGTGTGTGTGTGTGTGTGTGCCTCCCCAAGAATATACACCAACCATCGTTTCGTCCTCCATCACGTGAGTTCTTTTTCGACGGATTTTAATTAGTCTTCGTCTATGTAATTCATAAACACTAATGTAATTTGGCTCCAGCTTTCTCCGGAACTCATTTGGTGATGTTTGAAAATGTATTACTTCGTTACAATTAGATTACCTTCTCATAAAACAGCGGGTATCACTTTACACTTTTTTTCTGGTTCTTGTGGCGTTCAGTGTGTGTGTGTGTGTGTGTGTGTGTGTGTGTGTGTGTGTGTGTGTGTGTGTTTGTTTTGGAGTGTTGTTGTTGTGGTGAGTATATCTGCGCAGTGTGGGTCTAGTGGCTCTCTCTCTCTCTCTCTCTCTCTCTCTCTCTCTCTCTCTCTCCTCCACTCCCCATCTCTTCTCCTCTCTCCTCCCTCTCCCCTCCTTCACCTTCTCAACCAGGTGGGTTATATAACTGTGTGTCTGATGTTCATTGTCAGATTTGTATTTGTGTGTGTGTGTGTGTGTGTGTGTGTGTGTGTGTGTGTGTGTGTATGTGTATGTGTGTGTGTGTGTGTGTTTGTTATTCCAGATTTTGTGTTTGTTATTATTATTTTTTTTTTTTATTATTATTGTTGTTGTTGTTGTTGTTGTTGTTGTTGTTGTTGTTGTTTTCTTCATTATTTCTGCTATGAACAGCAATAATACTTTAATATCGATTATTTTTGCACTAACGATGTATTTTATTTCCCCTCAACTTTATCATTTATCAAATATTTGGTTCACAATATTATTCTTATCATGTAAAGTCAGGGTCATGTTAGGTGGCAACTGACTTACCCTGACCTGACCTGACCTTATACCTAACCAATGAGTGTCCCTTATTTCCCTATTCCTCGTTGTATTTCCTTCTCTTCTTTTATTATATCATCTCCTTCTTCCCTTGTTTATTATACTTTGTCTCTCTTCCCTCATTTAACGTATTACCTTTTCCTCTCTTTACCTTTCTATTGTGTTTAGTTTTATCATTCTATCTGTCTCTGGTTATCACTTTATCGTGTAATTCTTTATACCTTCTCTTTTAGTTTCTTGTTTATCTCTCTCTCTCTCTCTCTCTCTCTCTCTCTCTCTCTCTCTCTCTCTCTCTCTCAAGACGCCTGCCCGAGCGTTCTATCAATGACCAATTAGCTGGAGTCGTTAGTTTTCGTGGTTGGCGCTAATCCTTATGTAAACGACCCCAATTACAACTCAATTCCAAAGCCTCATTACACGGGTATTCTAACACCTTGGCCTGAGACGCTGGCTTCGTCTTATACCTTCTCCAATAGGCTTACAAGAATGTTAATTGGGGCTTAAGTAAACGATACTATATATATGCAGAATAGGGACGGCCCGATTGAGGAGAATAATTAATTGGTAGGTTTTTGTAATGGGATTGGAAGGTGTGTGGAGTAGTTTTTTAGTGAATTTTTTTTTTTTTTTAGTCCTTGAGATGTTTTTGTTATTTGTTTTGTTCTTGTTAGTGGTTTTGTTCGGAGGTTTGCCAAAGGTATGGAGACATTAAGGGATATTAACACCAGTCTTATAACTAAATTATATTTTCGTGTGTGAACTGCGATATTAGACTATCAAAGCCACACATCGGAAGACCTTACCCGAATGCGTTGAGGAGGTGCGTGGCGTCGGAGGAGATGCCTATAAACTAGACAAGACGAGGTCGGTTGCAGGAGCAGGAGTCGGAACAACGTCTTCCCTCGGTCTGCACTTTGATCGGTCCAGACTATCACTGTTGCTTGATCAAGAACCCTGTGTTCACTTCACACATAACATCGATCAAGTCTCATTTCAAACCGCTCCAAACTCTATAAATACATCGCTCATCGGCTAAGAATACAGATATACATAAAAACAGAACGAAAATAATGTTCAGAGATCCAACACAGGTAGTGGGTGTCAAGGTGGAAGGTGAAATCCAGACGAAAATGGTAAACAGGGAGACGAAGAATTATGAGATGGACGAAGAAGGGTCTAGGACTCAGCCTGGGCGGGAACAGTGGCTTTGATAGCAAGATAAAGCTGAGACGGAGAGCTGAGCCAAGTTTTGGAATACAAGGTGCTGCTTTACTGATTGTTGGAGCCCTGAGACCTTGCTGTTGGAGCCCTGAGACTGTTGGTGGAGCCTCGAGAGTTGTTGTTAGAGCACTGAGACTCTTGTTGGAGCACTGAGAAATTGTTGTTGGAGCCCTGAGACTATTGTAGGAGCTCTGAGACTTTTGAGCACTGAGACTGTTGCTGGAACACTGAGACTGTTGTTGGAACACCGAGACACTGTTGTTGCCCTAAGATCCTGCTGCTGGAGCCCTGAGACTGCCGGTTGTCGCACATTAAAATCTGTCGGATGTGGTCGTATCCGTCAACGTAACACTATAATCTATTATACTCCACCTTCCGGCTACACCATTGTCTTGCGTCTAAAATTTATTCACGTCGACACATATATAATTTGACGGACGATGACGTATAGGAGGACTTGGTACTATTAACGTATTTGTAAGTAAGATCTGAACTTATTAACATGTTTATAAGTAACAATTGAACTTATTAACATGTTTTTAAGTAACAATTGAACTTATTAACATGTTTATAAGTAACAATTGAACTTATTAACATGTTTATAAGTAACAATTGAACTTATTAACATGTTTTTAAGTAACAATTGAACTTTTTGATATAAGAAAGATTTGAACTTATTAGATGAACTTGATATGTTTCTTGAAATATATTATAGCACCTCTGTTCTTACCACCCTCCACCTTACCCTCTCAACCTCCTTCACATCTTACCCTCATCATCTCTTTCCCATCCTTCCTCACCTCCATCCCTCTCCCCTCTCCTCTCCCTCTCCCTCCCTCCCTCCCTCCCTCCCTCCCTCCTCCCTCCCTCCTCCCTCCCTCCCTCAGCAGCAGTACACTACCTGAGGGCCAGACAGGTGAGCGTCACTTGATGGTCTTTGATCACGTCCAGCGCGGCGCCCGTGTCACCTGGCCAGTGTGTGTGTGTATGTGTGTGTATGTGTGTGTGTGCGTGTTAATAAAAATAGATAATAAAATAAACTAATATAATAAACAGTAGAAAATATAAACAAGTAAACAAATAAACAAGATATATTAATTTATTTTCATTATTTAGTATTTTTCCTATTAATTATTTATACTGTATTATATTTTCTCTTAATTATCTCCGGTCGTGAAAGGTGAAGGACCTACGTGACGTCACTCAACTCATTCTAATTATTTTTTGTCAATTTTTGGGATTAATTTTTTGTACTCGCTATAAAAAAAATTGACAGTAAGTCCCTGGAAAATGTTCAGTCGTGTTGTTGAAAATTTTTTACGACGAATAGCGAGTCTCTGTTTATTAGGGGGAATTGGTGATAATTTTTTGCGTCAGGTGTGTCAAGGTTAAGTGCGTCAGTGTCAAGGTTAAGTGCGTCAGGTGTGTCAAGTTTAAGTACGTCAGGTGGTGTCGAGGTTATGTGCGTCAGGTGGTGTCGAGGTTATGTGCGTCAGGTGTGTCAAGGTTAAGTGCGTCAGGTGTGTCAAGGTTAAGTACGTCAGGTGGTGTCGAGGTTAAGTACGTCAGGTGTGTCAAGGTTAAGTACGTCAGGTGTGTCAAGGTTAAGTGCGTCAGGTGGTGTCGAGTTGTGGTAGCTGGTGTCGAGGTTATGTGCGTCAGGTGGTTTCGAGGTTATGTGCGTCAGGTGGTGTCGAGGTTATGTGCGTCAGGTGGTGTCGAGGTTATGTGCGTCAGGTGGTGTCGAGGTTATGTGCGTCAGGTGTGGTATGGTTAAGTAAGAACTAGTACGCACACACACACACACACACACCTCTACTCCTTCTTCCTTGTTTATCCTTCCTTCTCTCCTCCTTCTCTCTCCTTCCTATTCTCTACCTTCTTTCTCCTCTCGCTGCGTTTTCTTCCCTTCACTTACCCGCTTTCTCTAGTCTTACCCCAGTCATTCTCTCTCTCTCTCTCCCGTCTCTACCCCTCTCTCCTCTCCCTTCCCTCTTCTCTCCTTTCTTCTCATCCATTTTCATATCTTAACCCACACCTCTTACCCTCTCTCCCACCCATTTCCTTCCCCTTCCATTTCGTCAATATCTCTCCTTCTCCTCTCCTCCATTCATACCCATCCCTATTCCTCTTCTCATCTCCTCCCTTCCCTCCTCCAACACGCATTTCTACCGTTTCTCTCCTCCTCTTCCTTCCTCCTCCACTTCCTCCTTATTCTCCATTTATTCTCATTTTTCTTCTTCATTTATTTTTCCCATACCTTCCCTCTCCTTTCCTCAACTCATTCCCTTCCCATCAGCCCCATCCCTCCATCTCAGGTTCATTTTCCCTCATTCCTTCTTTCCTCTCCCTATTTCTACTTCCCTCCCTTCACCCTCCTTGATCCCCATGTCCACCTCCTTTTCGTCCCCACCCACCCTACCCACACCCCACCTCACCTCAACCCCTCCCACCCAAACCCACCCCACCCCACCCCCACCCCACCCCACCCCACACCACCCCACCTCTCCAACCTCCACGTCGACCTCTCCTCCTCACCCTTTCCGCCCACTTCTTACCCCCAATCTCCTCCTCCTCCTCCTCCTCCTCCTCCTCCTCCTCCTCCTCCTCCCCCCTCCCCTCCGAATAATATGTTTTTGCAATTCAGAAAAAGTTCAAAGTCCGAAATAGTTTCCATTTGTGCCATCATCGCCTTTGGGGTCTTATGGAGCGTGTCTAATTATGAGTATTTGTACCCCTCGACGACACCGCCCTAATCCAATTTTGAGATGCGGGAGAGCTCAAGAAAGCCTATTTCAACTCTTAATGAGCATTTAAAGCACATTAAACATTGGGTGTTTTCAAACGAGGGGTTGGCTTGGCTGTGAGGTCCTCTACCCCTCCTCCCCCTCACCCCTTCCCCCCTACCCTCCTTTCTTTTCTTCTTTCTTCTTTCTTCTTCTTCTCCTCCTTGCTTTCGTTGTTGTTGTTTTTTTTTTTTTCTTTGTTTTGTTCTTGTTTTTCTTGTTCCTGTTCTTGTTCTTCCTCCTCCTTCTTTGTCTCCTCTTCTTCTCCCTTCCAACTCCTCTTTCTTCCTTCCCCGAGATGTCCTCCCCGCCTCCTCCTCACAGAATGTCGCGGCCCATTATTTGGTTTCATATTTTTCTCGATAGTTTTCTTATTTAAGTTTTTGTTTTGATTTTTTTAGACGTTGAGGTTTTTAATCCGGGTTTTTATATTGACTTGAAACGTGGTGATTTTATTTGTTTTATTTTTGTGTTGATTTTCGTACTTTGTGATTTTATTTATATTTTTATTTAGTATTTAATGTATTTGTTTGTCATTAATTACTTTTTTTATTTTAATTGTTACTTTTAATTATTTTTTTTTGTTTTATGAGTTTTTTTTTACTTTAAGTTTCCGTTTCGATTTTTTCATTGATTTTGTTTTTGTTTGAGATTTTTATTATTTTTATATTTATTTTATTTTTCATGTATTTTTTTTAGTTTTTTGTTTTCAAAGTTTAATATTTCCCATCTTTTCTCCTTTTGCAATTTCCTCTAAGGTATGACAGGTAAGTCGTCTTCTTCTCTTGTAATTAACTCCGATAGATAGCACTGCACTCGATCACCTTCACCACCTCAACTGTAACGCCAGGTAACCATTGGGTGGACTGGGGATGATGCTCTGTTGCTTCTTCCTCTTCTTTATTTTTATTTTCATTTCTTTCTTATTTCTTATTTTCTTTCCTTTGTTTCCCGTTTTCTCTGGCTTTGTTTAGTTGTCTTTACTTCCTCTACTCTCTCTTTTCTCCTCTCTCTCTCTCTCTCTCTCTCTCCACACCCCTACTCTCCCATTACTACCTCCTCCTCTCCCATTACCTCTTTCTTCTCCCCCATTACCCCATTTTTCTTTCCAATTGCCTCTTCCTCTCCCTAACCATCCCACCTTTCCCTCACCTCTCATTAACCATCCTACCTGTACATCTCCCCTCAACACATCTTCCCTTACCTCACCCACCCCTCACTCTAGCCTCAACCATCACCCACCCACATCTTCCTCACCTCCCCTCAACAAGTCACACTCCCTCACCTCAACACATCACTCACTACACCACCTCCCACCACCACATCTTCCTCCCCTCCCTCAACAACCACATCTCCTCACCTCAACACATCACCTCACCCCTCAACACATCACCCTCACCCCTCCCTCAACCAATGCAGTATGTATATTATGAGAGAGTGCATATTCATATAGCGTGGCGAGCGTTCATTGGGCAACGGGGCGTGGGCAAGGCGTTCATTGGGCAGCGGGGCGTGGGCAAGACGTTCATTGGGCAGCGGGGCGTGGGCAAGACGTTCACTGAGGAGGAACAACAAAGCCGAGGGTCCGCCACCAACTCAAGGAGAAAGCGAGAGTTGCAAAGGAAAACAAGACTAATTATCACATCCTTGGAGAAGCGCCAGGTGGAGTCGTTATGGGGGGTTGTCTTGTTCCTACTGAGGGTGGTAGTGGAGCGTGTGTGGGGGTGTGGGCGTGTGTGGGCGTGTGGGGGTGTGGGCGGTGGGGTGTGGCGCGTGGGGGGTGTGGGGGTGGGGGGTGGTGGTGGGTGTGGAGCGTGTGGTGGGGCGTGTGTGGTGGTGTGTGTGTGGGCGTGGGCGTGTGGGGGTGTTAGTGGGGTGTGAAGGTGTCCTGTTCCTACTGAGGGTGGTAGTGGAGCGTGTGTGGGCGTGTGTGGGTGTGGGCGTGTCGGGGGTGTGTGGGCGTGTGGGGGTGTGTGTGGGTGTGGGCGTGTGGGGTGTGGGCGTGTGGGGGTGTGGGCGTGTGGGGAGTGTTAGTGGGGTGTGAAGGTGTCTTGTTCCTACTGATGGTGGTAGTGGGCGTGTGGGGGGGTGTGGGCTGTGTGTGGGTGTGGGCGTGTGGGGAGTGTGTGAGCGTGTGTGGGGTGTTAGTGGGGTGTGAAGGTGTCCTGTTCCTGCTGAGGGTAGTAGTGGGGCATGTGTGGGCGTGTTGGGGGGTTTTAAGGTGTCTTTTCCTACTGAGGGTGGTAGTGGGGCGTGTGGTGGGTGTGTGGGCGTGTGTAGGGGTGTGTGGGTGTTAGTGGTTGTGTGGGGGAGTGTTAGTGGGCATGTGGGTGTGGGTTGGCGTGTGGGGTGCTAGTAGGCGTGTGGGGTGTAGGGGTGTTAGTGGACGTGTGGGGTGTTAGTGGGCGTGTGGGGGCGTGTGGGGGTGTGTGTGGGGGGTGTGTGTGGGCGTGTGGGGGTGTTGTGTGGGTGTGTGGGGATGTTAGTGGGTGTGTGGGGTGTTAGTCGGGGCTGGGTGTCATACCTGTGTACTTGAGTGTCAGGTACGTGGAGGTCATGTACTGGGTGTCATGTACGTGGGTGTCATGTACGTGGGTGTCATGTACGTGGGTGTCATGTACGTGGTAGTCAGTACGGCCACAAATCATGTACGGGTGTACTGGTGTCGTACGTAGTATGTACGGGAACAGTACGTGGGTGTCATGACGTGGGGTATGTATGTCATGCGGGTGCGTACGGGTGCAAGGTACGGAGCGGGTGGGTGCATGGGAGCATGTACGTGGCAGACTGGTGTATGGTGGTCATGTACGTGGAGATCATGTACGTGGGTGTCTTACGTGGGTGTCATGTACGTGGGTGTCATGTACGTGGAGATCACGTGGAAAGAAACCTGCGGAAGAAGTTCGTACCCAAGGCAAAATAAACCAAAGGGTAATGTTTTTATTTCAAGTTGGGAATAAACCCAGGATAAAACCCAGAGGAAGGGAGAAATAAAAGGAAGGGACGGGGGATGAAAAGGGAATAGAGGTAGGAAGGGAAGGGAGAGAAGGAGGGAAGGAGGAGCAAATGAAAGAGAAAAGAGAGGAACGGAAAGAAGAAGAACGAAGGAGAAAAGGGAGGAAGGAACGGAAGGAAGCAAGGAGGTGAAGGAAGGGAGGGAGGAAGGAAGGGATAGAAGGGGGAAAGTAGAGGAGTGAAGGGATTGAAGGATAGAAGGGAGGGACGGAAGGAAGCAAGGGAGGGAAGGGGAAAGAAGGAGCGAAGGGATAGAAAGGTGTAGGAGGGAAGGGCAGAGGAAGGGGAGGAGAGAAGGGATAGTAGGATAGAAAGGAAGGGAGAGAAGTGAAGGGACGGAAGGGTGTAGGTGGGAAGGGAGGGAGGAGCAGCACATGGATATATCCCGTAATAGACATTAGGAGCATCAGCGACTGGTCTTTGTGAGGGAGTGAGGTGATGGAGTCAGCTAATGGCCGAATTGATAGCTAAAGGGGAAGACGGAGGTGAGGGGAGAAGGTGAGGGAGGAGGGAGGAGGTGAGGGTGAGGAGGTGAAGAGGGTGTGTGGGATAGATAAATGGGTAACAGAAACAACATGAATAAATAGGTAACTGAGGAAATTGGGGAAATGGTCATGAAAGTTTAATGGGTAAATAATAATAATTACCCTAAACCAAATGAATAAACCACAAATATAATGGATAATCACATAAAAAAATAGGATAATGGGTTTTGTAATGGGGTAAAATATAAACATCCATTAATGCCTTGATCCCATACATTACTAACGACTCATTATTTACCCATTATATAACATATTTAATTATTGGTTACACAGGAGAAAAATAAATGCCGCATGTTTTAATTAGCTCTGAGATAATTCTAAGGGGGAATATAATGGTCGATTTGTCCTATTAAAGACTCTCCTCCCCGTCTCCCCTCCTCCTCTCCTCGTCTCCTCCCTCCCCCCCTCGTCTTCCTCCCCTCGTCTTCTTCCCCTCTCCCTCGTCTCCTTCCCTCATCTACCTCCCTCTTCGTCCCCCCACATCCCCTCGTCTTCCTCCCTCCTCGTCTCCTTTCCTCATCTACCTCCCCTACCTGTCCCCCACATTCCCCTATTAAGAAATGACTGACACGCTATAATCCATGATGTGTATAATCGAATTATTGTAATGAAGTCAGACAACTGGAAAATGTCGGAATTAATTATTTACCGTAATGAGAATATTGAGATAATTCAGGTGTAGGTGAGAGAGAGAGAGAGAGAGAGAGAGAGAGAGAGAGAGAGAGAGAGAGAGAGAGAGAGAGATGTAGGGAAGTAGAGAGAGAGGAATTGTTTAAAGAGAGTTTAGAGAGAGTAAAGAGAACAAGAGGAAGAGAAGAAGAGAATTGAGAGAGTTACTTAAATGGAGAGAAATTAGAGGGAGAGAGAGAGAGAGAGAGAGAGAGAGAGAGGTCGAAAATAAACCAAGAATTATACAAAGAAGAAATTAAAATAATTAAGAAGAAAAGAGAGAAAGAAAGACGTGAGAAAGAATAAAAGAAAATAGAAAGAGGACCAAGAGGAAGCAAGACGCCAGGAAAAACCGACCGGGAACGGGAATCTTGGAACAGGAACGGGAATCTTGGAATATGGAGGTGTTTGGTCTGACAGGATAACATCTGTGATAGGAATCTTGATACATATTACAGTAAGGTGGGTTTGGGAGGTGGGGGTTAGGGGTGATCAGGAAGGGTAGAGACCGGGGGAGGAGGTAGGGGGTGACTAGGGGAGGGTTAGAGGCCGGCCAGGGGAGGAGGTAGGTGACTAGGGGAGGGTAGAGGCCGGCCAGGAGGAGGTATGAGGGACCAGCTGGAGTAGGTAGGGGGTGTTTAGGAGGGTTGGGGTAAGGGGTGATGTATGAAGGAAGGGATAATGGGGCATTCAAAGGGGGGATAGGTGGGGGGGGAGACTAGAAGGGAGGGGTGGTCCTTAAAATATTCTATCTTAAAAAATTTTGACCCCAAGTTGTTGTGAAGTTGCTGATTAGTGTATTTGTGAGCGATTATTATTATTATTATTATTATTATTATTATTATTTTGTCATACGCTTTTCTATGTATGTTTGTATGTGTGCATTTTTGTATATACAATGTGTGTGTGTGTGTGTGTGTGTGTGTGTGTGCCTATTAGATAACATAAATTGATATAAACCAAAATATAACGTCATTTACTGAATTATTTCATGGGTGTATCAGAGAATTCCATTTTCCATAACTATTTTCCATTATTTTTTGCAAGTAATCACTCTGTTACGTCATGAGTATAGATGAGGGGGTCAAGCTGGCACTGCTGGAATGAGTGCCATTTAGAGCGTAGTGTGAGGTCATGGCAGAGAGAGAGGGAGAGAGAGAGAGGAGGAGGGGGGGAAGAGAGAGAGGGGGGAGAGTGAGAGTGGAGGAGAGAGAGTGAGAGTGGGGAAGAGAGTGAAATTGGGGAGAGAGAGAGTGGGGAGAGGAAGAGAGAGTAAGTGAGAATATATATCAGAAAATGCAGGAAAACATGGTAGGGTTGCCAGGCCGTTCATTTTGATAAGGCAAAGCGTGGCTCTGGTGTCTTATAAGCTAAGGTATTCCTCAGCTTTGTAAACACGACGTGAACTACCCGGAGGACGGAGGTGCAAGCTGATTGGATGGGGATACACGGATCTTGATGGTGATTGGACGAGAAAGAATGCGGTTGATGGCGATTGGTCGAGAGAGAACGTCGTTGATGGTGATTGGACGAGAATGCACGGATATTGACGCTGACTGGACATGGCCGTATGTGCCTTGGCGGTGATTGGAGGAGAGAGCACGTACCTGATTGGGGGATGGCCCAGGATCGAACCAGCGAATCTCAGGACAGGAGAAGAGCGCTGTATCCACTTGCCCACCGTACTCACATTGTCATAAACTTCACCCAAATTCGGTCACAGTTAGACCTGTACCACCCTAGTTATGATTGGACCAACACCCCCTAGTTATGATTGGACCAACACCCCTAGTTATGATTGGACCAACACCCCTAGTTGTGATTGGACCAACACCCCTAGTTATGATTGGACCAACACCCTAGTTATGATTGGACCACCCCTAGTTATGATTGGACCAACACCCCTAGTTATGATTGGACCAACACCCCTAGTTATGATTGGACCAACACCCCTAGTTATGATTGGACCAACACCTCCTAGTTATGATTGGACCAACACCCCTAGTTATGATTGGACCAACACCCTAGTTATGATTAACAACACCCCTAGTTATGATTGGACCAACACCCCTAGTTATGATTGGACCACCCCCCTAGTTATGATTGACTAACACCTAGTTATGATTGACCAACACCTAGTGATTGGACCAACACCCCTAGTTATGATTGGACCAACACTCTAGTTATGATTGGACCAACACCCCTAGTTATGATTGACCAACACCCCTAGTTATGATTGGACCAACACCCCTAGTTGTGATTGGACCAACACCCCTAGTTATGATTGGACCAACACCCCTAGGTTATGATTGGACCAACACCCCTAGTTATGATTGGACCAACACCCCTAGTTATGATTGGACCAACACCCCTAGTTATGATTGGACCAACACCCCTAGTTATGATTGGACCCCCCTAGTTATGATTGGACCAACACTCTAGTTATGATTGGACCAACACCCTAGTTATGATTGGACCAACACCCCTAGTTATGATTGGACCAACACCCTAGTTATGATTGGACCAACACCTTAGTTATGATTGGACCAACACCCCTGTTATGATTGGACCAACACTCTAGTTGTGATTGGACCAACACCCCTAGTTATGATTGGACCAACACCTCCTAGTTATGATTGACCAACACCCCTAGTTATGATTGACCAACACCCTAGTTATGATTGACCAACACCCTAGTTATGATTGGGCCACACCTAGTTATGATTGACCAACACTTCTAGTTATGATTGGACCAACACCCCCTAGTTATGATTGGACCAACACCCACCTAGTTATGATTGGACCAACACCTCCTAGTTATAATCACCAATTAAACACAACAACCAGGACAACCAATCATTACGCGAGGATTAGTTCTACGAATTATCACAAACATGAAGATAATTAGCGAGCTTTGTCTCTGTCTCCCTCATCCTTCTCTCTCCTTCTCGTTATCCAGTGTCTCTCTTTCTTTACTATTTCTTCTGTGTCTCTTAGTTTACCCAGTTTTCCCCTGTTCGCTTTACTGTTTTTATCTATTTCCATATTTAGTGTTTACTTTATTTCTTAATCTTTCTTTTCTTTACTTTTATTTTATTATTTGGTTCTTGTTTCCTCCATTTACCATCATTATTTACCAATTTTCTTTATTCTTATTCAATTTTATTTTTAATGTGTCTTATTTATTATTTTTTGTTGCTTTATCCGTTCTTTTTACCCTTCCATCATCATTATTTTCCTCTTATCATTTTCTTAATGCTAATCCTCCCTCCCTCCCTTCCACCCTCCTTCACGATCTTCCTCTTCTCCCTCTTCTCCCTCTTCCTCTCTCTCTTCTTCATTATCCTCGTCTCTTCGCTTTCTCATCTTCCTTTCACTCCTCCTTTTCTTTTTAACGCTGCCCATTCTTCCTCTCTCTCTCTGTCTTTCTCCTTCACCTCCTTCCCTTTCCACTCAAACGACACCCCTCCCTCCTTCCTATCTTCATCGCCCTCTCCCTTCTCATTTTTTCCTCTTCTCCCCTCCATCCCTCCCTCCATCTCGACTTGCACCCTCCGTCCCTCCCCCCACTATCTCACCCTCACTCCCTCCCTTCAGACTTGCCCCTCTCCCTCTTCTCTACATCATTACCCTTCCTTCTTCATCTCCTCTCTCCCTCCTTCTTCTCTCCCTCCTTCCTTATTTCCTCATTTCAATCCTCCTCCACCCTCGTACATCTCCCCCCTCCTATCCTCTCCCTTCATTCCTTTCCCCATTCCTCCCTCCCTACTTCCTATCTTCAACCCTCCTTTTCCCCCTACATCCCCTTCCTTATCTCTCTCCCTCCCTCCTCCTTTCTTCTTCATTTCCTCCCTGCTTCCCTATTTCCTATATTAGGCCCTCCGTCCTCTCCTCCTCCATCACCCCTCCTCCATCACCCCTCTCCCCCCTCCATCACCCCTCCCTACTTCCAATCTTGAACCCGCCTTTTCTCCCTCTTCCATCACCCCTTCCTCCCTCCCTCCTCCATCACCCCTCCTCCTCCATCACCCTCCTCCTCCATCACCCTCATCACCTCTCCTCTCCATCACCTCCTCCATCACCCCTCCATCACCTCTCCCTCCTCCATCACCCCTCCATCACCCCTCCATCACCCCTCCCTCCCTCCTACAATAAGTGTAAGGATCACAGCCGTCACTTCACTGAACACAATCGATCACAAACTCCCTAATCCTTTGAAGACGATTTTTAACCGCATTTGGATTCGCGTTCGCCATCGTGTAGTCGACCACCCGTAAAACTTGGCAGCATAATTAATCGCAACCCACTGACTTCCCCCCATCAATTGCAACAAGGCGTGCATATGCAATGAGTTTGGTGTTTTTCTCCTCCCCAAGTTGGCAGTCCGTCCCTCGTCTTGGTAAAGCGCCGAAGCTCATCTATAAAGGCAGCGTGGAGGTTTAGTCTCAACTCTTCGTCCTGATTGGATGAAATTCCTCGTTTATAAACACAGAGAAGAAGTCGGGTGGATTAAATCGTGTTAGAGTAGTGAAGGATGTCAACATTATGGCTCTCGGTACTCTGTATCGTCAGGGTAAAATTAACAAACTTAAAAGTAGTTTGGAAAGTTGAAGAAGAAGAAGACGAAGAAGAAGAAGAAGAAGAAGAAGAGATGAATTTTCAAGCTTGAGTGAAGGGATAGCCTGAGGTATTTAGTAATACCATTAAGACGTCAAATATATCTGAATAACTTGACACAACCAATTCAGATTTCTCGTAAATTTTCTCCGCTCGTGTCAATAAATAAGAGGGTGAGTCACAGAGACACTTCCCCAAAAACTGTCATCATGTTTCCTGCGCTCGTTTATCAAGGGGCCACAGTCGACCACGGGGCCGAGCTGGCGACGTGAAAATTGGCACAAATTGGTCTTTAGTTTTGGGTGCATGAGAGAGCACAGGTACATCAAGGTGTGACAGGTAGGAGCCCGCTATATATCGTGGCCGGGAAGAGGGTGGGGAGGTACTTTACTGAGGATAACCTGTAATTTATTCCCTACCACCTGTTCATGTTTGCCTGATTAATGTTTTACTGAAGGCTGTCTCGTGTTGTTGTTTTGAGTGTGTGTGTGTGTGTGTGTGTGTGAGTGTGTGTGTGTGTGTGTGTGTGTGTGTCCTTGTGTGCGTGTGGATGCTCATTTCAAAAAGTATCATAGGCCAGGAGGCTTCATGAGCCTTAACATCACAGGCAACACATGTGAACATTCGCCACGCCCCTGCCATCACCACAACACAACTCTACATCACCACAACACAACCCTCACATCACCACACAACCCCACATCACCACAACACAACCCCTCACATCACCACAACACAACTCTCACATCACCACAACACAACCCTCACATCACCACAACACAACCCTCACATCACCACAACACAACCCTCACATCACCACAACACAACCCTCACATCACAACCACATTATTTATAAACACATATCTTCCTGGTAAATAATACACGTGTTCAAATGTTCAGTCTGTTAAGATGAACCAAAATATTAGACATTTAAAAGTGAACATTGATCTTCTGGCAAGTGATGACAGTAGTAACTTTTATAAGTGGAGCCTTAAGTGTCCTGCCATCACTTGTACTGTGTAGTGTTTTAAGTGAATGTGTCCTGGCACTTAAGATCAGACGGGTAATCTATCTAACACACTCTACACAGGTGCCAACACACTCTACACAGGTGCCTAACACACGCTACAGGTATCTAACGCACTCTACAAAAGTACCTAACACTCAACACAGGTCTGGTTGAGTGAGAATGTGAACAGATGTCTTTAGTTCGTGTTGTTGTAATTATTGTTGTTGTTTTTGCTGTTCTTGTTGTTGTATTTGTTGCTGTTATTGTTGCTGTTGTTGTTGTTTTTGTTGTCGACGTCAGTTTCTAGAGTCACGGTTAAATATCTATAGTCTCCCGGGAACGAGAAATATGTTGAATGAACTGGTTACATCTGTTGACTTGAGGTGTGTGGGGCGGTGGTGACTTCTCAGGTTAATTAAGTTCCCCTTGCTTACCTGGTGTTTGGAGGTCAGGAGAGAAAACGTTCATATGTACAGTTGCGGACAAAATTACCTGGACACTTGATAGGGGCTTCCAAATGTCTCCATACAGCAGAATATTTTGTCATATTGTCCCAGTTCTGAATGTACTGTACTTACACACACACACACACACACACACACACACACACACACACATTACAAATTACACTAACCACTACACTAATAACAAAGTCTTAAACTCTTATGTTCAGAACAAGGAGTATTGTGACTCACAGACTCAAACAACCGCAAATATCCTAATCACTAACTAGAACAAGACTCAACAACCGCAAACACACACACGCACGCAACTCCACCCACCTCAAGGGAAATTTATGCTCATTCCGTGGCCCACCGTCACACCTCTATAATTATTCTCAGTCCGGGGCCCCTCACCGCACTGTAAATTATGCTCTCTCTGGGGCCCTTGCCACATTGTAAATTATGCTCACTCCGGGGGCTCCACCATACACAAGCGAAGGATGCTCTCATTAGGGCTCACCCTTTTATAGAAT
Organism: Homarus americanus; assembly: GCF_018991925.1. Lineage (NCBI taxonomy): Eukaryota > Metazoa > Arthropoda > Malacostraca > Decapoda > Nephropidae > Homarus > Homarus americanus. Next base: position 45,211 of record NW_024710935.1, on the reverse strand, counting down.
TAAGCTAACTCTGGGGCCCACCTTGACAAGTAAGCTCAATCCGGCAAACCTTAACAAACTCACTTCGAGAACAAACTGGAGAATAAGCTTATTCTGGGGGGCCCGCTCTGAGAATTAAGCTCGTTCTGGGGCCCATTTTGAAAATTAAACTCGTTCTGGGGCCCACTCTGAGAATTAAGCTCGTTCTGGGCCCCACTCTGAGAATTAAGCTCGTTCTGGGGCCCACTCTGAGAATTAAGCTCGTTCTGGGGGCCCACCTCAAAATTAAGCTCATTCTGGGGCCCACCTTTGAGAATTAAGCCTGTCTCTGGGGCTCCACTCAAAATTAAGCTCATTCTGGGGCCCACCCCTGAGAATTAAGTTTGTTCTGGGGGCCCACTCTCGCACCATGCCCATTCTAGCCCACCTTGGAGAATTAAGCTCTGTCTCAGCTCCACCTCAAAATTGCTTCATTCTGGGCCCACCTTGAGAATTAAGCTCGTTCTGGGGCCCACTCTCAAAATTAAGCTCATTCTGGGGCCCACCTTGAGAATTAAGCTCGTTCTGGGGCCCACTCTCAAAATTAAGCTCATTCCGGGGCCCACCTTGAGAATTAAGCTCGTTCTGGGGCCCACTCTCAAAATTAAGCTCATTCTGGGGCCCACCTTGAGAATTATGCTCACTGAGTACAGAATCAAGTGATGTATGAGTGTATATTTCTAAGTGTATAATGATCCCTAATTCTATACAAGTAAGGCATTTATTTGGTGTATGTTAGTAATAATGTGGTGGAGGTAAGAGACAGATTATGCGTCATTAACCTTGATAACATGACGAGTGTGAGCAAACAACCACGGGAATATTATTAGGAGGTGTAAACAACATAACAAAAGCACTGCTACACCACCCTCTATACCATACCATGAACACTGTGTACACCTCCCGGACAAACAGGAAAACAAACAAACAAACAGAGTAACCAATATGTACGCCCTTCGAGCTTCGTGTGGCCTCTGGAGATGGAATGGGGAAAAGGTTTACATCAGCATAACAACAACAAGAAAAACATGATCAATAACAACAATAACAACAAAATTAACAAGAACAACAATAATAATAACAGTAATAACAAGAAGAAGAACCTAACCTAACCTAACCTAACGTAACTTAACGTAATATACACACAAACCACGACGTGTTGACAACCTCTGTGTACGTTCAGTCTGTTCTAACAACTACACACACACATACACACACACACACACACAGCCTGGGTGGGTGTTTCAATTAAACGCAAACCAACAAAAATGTTCGCAGGGGAGACTTAGAAAAACGTTCCGAGCCTCAGGATCAGCTGGGGTGAACCTCGCTTACAACCACCACCAGGACGTCTTATCGGGGCTTTCAACCTATCACTCAGCTGTTTGATCAACCTCGATAACACAACCCAACCATTGTATCTAGTTTATTGTGGTTCTATTTCAACTATCTATTAGAATACTTGAAAATAAATAGACAATAGATTGCTACATATTGTGTCTGGGATGAAGTAGTTTGAAGTGGATGTTTTATGCGTTAAGGGAAGATAGGGGGGGTATATTGTACGAGGAGGGAGGATGTGAGGTGTGGGGGAGATGGTGGAGGAGGGATGGTGGCGGCAGAGGGGAGGGGTAGGTTTGGGGGGGTAGTGTGGGGGAGATGGTAGAGGGGGGATGTGTGTGTGGGGGGATTGTTGTATATGTGCTAGAGCAAAATCTGCTTATTGGTTATTAACTCTTGGTCTTCAGACGATCCTCTGTTAGTCTGTGCATTAAGCTTGGTCTTTGTCGCATTATTACCATTGGGGGTGGGGAGGGGAGGGTGGTCTGGCGTGGTGGGAGGGGAGGGGGTGTGTGTCTGGCGAGGTGGGAGGAGGTGTGGGGTCTGTGGTGGGAGAGGTGTGTCTCATGGTAGGGAGGAGGGTGTGTCTGTGGTGGAGGAGGGTGTGTCTGTAGGATGGGAGGAGGGTAAATCTGGTGGTGGGAGGAGGGGTGTCTGTGATAGGGAGGGGAGGGTGTCTGTGATGTAGGGAGGGAGGGGTGTCTGTGGTGGTGGGAGGAGGGTGTGTCTGTGGTGGTGGGAGGAGGGTGTGGGTCTGTAGGAGGAGGAGGGTGTGTCTGTGGTGGCTTGGCAGGTGGTGGGGAGGAGGGGGCGTGTCTGTGGTGGCTTGGCAGGTGGTGGAGGAGGGGTGTTCAGGTGGCTTGGCAGGTGGTGGAGGAGGGGCGGGTCTGTGGTGGCTTGGCAGGTGGTTCGAGGAGGGGGCGTGTCTGTGGTGGCTTGGCAGGTGGTTCGAGGAGGGGGCGTGTCCGTGGTGGCTTGGCAGGTGGTTCGAGGAGGGGGCGTGTCTGTCGTGGGTCAAATTTAACCCAACTGTTAGGAGACACTTCACAATTTTTCCTTCATCGATTTTATCAATATTTCTCCCGTTTGGTTTATTGGCTTGTGCTTCTATTTCCCTCTTTTATCAAGTTATGCCTCTCTTCCTATTATCAGCACCGTCTCTCAGTATCTCTCACCTTCTTGTTTACGTCTCATGGGAGGAGATACTGACAGGTAGGAGTAGAGTGGGCGTGGCCTCCGAGTCTTAGTGATGATGTCACTGGTCTGGGGGCGGGGCGTCAGTTAGAGTGGGTGTGGTCTCGGTGCAAAGTTTGATGACGTCGGAGGGCTGGGAAGGGGCGTTCAGTCATAGTGGGCGTGGCTTTAACACATATGGGGGGGGGGTTAATTTAGAGAGAGGGAGCACATGGTGTATACACGTGTGTGTGTGTGTGTGTGTGTAAATTTGAGTGTTTCCCTACATGGCAATGGCTGTACACACACACACACACACACACACACACCTGCAGTTCCTTCTTTTGTCTCCTCACCATTATTATAAACATCAGTTGAATCAGATAACGCTTGAGTATTACTCCCAGCACCAGTCAGCCAGCCAAGCTTAACTACGAGCACCAGTCAGCCAAGCTTAACTACGAGCACCAGTCAGCCAAGCTTAACTACGAGCACCAGTCAGCCAAGCTTAACTACGAGCACCAGTCAGCCAAGCTTAACTACGAGCACCAGTCAGCCAAGCTTAACTACGAGCGCCAGTCAGCCAAGCTTAACTACGAGCGCCAGTCAGTCAAGCTTAACTACGAGCACCAGTCAGCCAAGCTTAACTACGAGCACCAGTCAGCCAAGCTTAACTACGAGCGCCAGTCAGTCAAGCCTTACTATGAGCACCAGTCAGCCAAGCTTTACTATGAACACCAGTCAGTCTAGCTTTACTAAGAGCACCAGTCAGCCTAGCTTTACTACGTGCATCAGTCAGCTAAGCTTTACGAGGTTACACCAAGCAAGAAAGTTAAACAGGGAAGGTGAATCAGATCGCCTCTGATCAACAAGACAATGGAGAAGTAAATCTGATTGTTTTTTTCTCTTGTCTTATTTAAACACTTGAGAAAAGAGTGTGGGCGCAGATACTCTCATTGGCGGTGCACGGGGCTGGCGGCCAACACAACACTCGGTATCTGTCGGCAGTTTTCACACACTTCTCCCCGTCTCTCGCTACATCTCGCCCCGTCTTCTCTCCTAATACCTCTACCACTCGCGATTACCCACCCTCCCCTATCCCTCTCAAACACCCCCTCTCTCCCCCCCTCTCCATTGAAAAAGAAAACTGTGATTAATTCTGAAGTATTTTGATAAGTTGATGTAACTTTGGAAACGTTTGGGAAATAGAAAAATACTAATATTGAGTGTTGCAGTTGCATTGTCCCGAGGTTTTCGTTCACAACTCGAGCGAACGAAACTCACTGGCACCCCCAAGCATGAACTTTCGCTAGAATTCTGGTCGGCATTCCTAGTTTTTGTTTTGATTTGCATATATTGTCATAGTCGGAGGTGCCAAGGTGTTCAAGCCACAGGTGAAAGCCCGTGGGATTTTGAGCTCTCGGGAGTAGCGTCATAAGGTTCAAGTCTCGTGTTTGTTTACCTGGTGGGTTTAAGGCGGGTGAGTCAAGCACATGAATTCCCAATACGAGACCTTCACGTAATAACAGAAAGAAAGATAATTAGATGCGAAAGTCGGGGCGCCGGGCACAGTTTACGGCCGTGCCAGGTTTTCAATCACCTGCCCCGACCAACTCCTGACCCGACTAACTTCTAACCCGACTATTCTTTGCGTTTAAGGAGTCGTAAGTCGGGGCTCACGGGTGCTACGGCATTGTTTTGGTGTGTGTGTGTGTGTGTGTGTGTGTGTGTTAATGGGCCCAAAATATGAGTGACATGACAATTCTGAATCCCTGACATGACACAACCTTATAGTGAAATGCCCCACGTGTGGTGTAGATGGCTAGAAGTGGTTGTTGGTGGGTGGGCTAGTGGATAGTTAGAAGTGGATGGGATAATGGGTGAATTGTACGATAAATTGGAACATTTCACAGGCATCACCCAGCTCTGATCCACGCAACACCTGTAGGGCAGCAGAACATTACTGGCGGCCGTACGACAAACCCCAGTAACCCTTCCCCCTCCCCTTAGATGTAATCCCCCTTTATCGTCACCCCTCCCCCCCCCCCTTAGAACCAGCCCAGGGGGACCATCACCTCACAGACCGAGTTTGATGTGTGCCGGTCCTCGAGCAGTGAGTGGAGAGTTGAACAGACTGACAAACAAAAGACGCATTGTAGGGAGTTGTTTAGTTGTTACACACAATGGTTAAGTGAACCATAGAGACAGCAGCCCAGTACAACACCGTCACCCACCCGTCCATCTTCCCTCCCACCCACCCGTCTATCTTTCCATCCACCCACCCACCCTCCCATCCACCCTCCCTCCCGCCCAACCTCACTGACACCCATCCGTCCATACCTACACCCACTCATCCACCCACTAATACCCACTCTACCTCTCCCTATCAATCCTAACCCCCATCACCATTTACTCCCCACCACCACTTGCCTCCTCGGCCCCAACTAACTCCTCCACCATCTCATCTCCAACACTTTATCCCTTCCCCCCCCTCCCCTAGTCCAAATTCAGGAGGCAGGCAGAGAGGAGCAAGAAAGAGGACATGACTCTCCCTTGTGTCACCTTTCACGTACCTTATGTGTCAGCTAAGGGTGTGGGGGGGGGAGGTGAGAGGAGGCGGGACGTGAGGGGAAAAAGTGAGAGGGAGGGGTGGGTTTGAGGAGGGGGGGAAGTGGGAGGGGCAGGAGAGGGAAGGAGGTGGGCTGGAGGGGGAAAGGTGAGAGGGAGGGTGGGAGAGGGGGAAAAGTGGTGGATTTTAAACAGGACTAAAGAAGAGTTCTCTCTCGTGTAATTATATTTTTAATCTAACTCAATTTTCAGTCCAAGTAACATGAGTCACATGTATGGAGTTCATCTGGGTAGTGACACATGTTACATTTTGTTTCTTCTGTGTTATGAAATGGCGGAGTGTACATCTGTGTTACTTTTGAAGTGTTATACTAAAGTTGTTTGTGCTGCGAAGTGTGAAGAATAAAGTCTCTGTGTTACGAAGTGTTGAATATGTGTCTTTTAGTGTTACGAAGTGTTGAGAATGTTTATGTGTTACGAAGTGCTGAGAATATGTGTCCCTATGAATTACGAAGTGAGAAAAAAAAAAGAGGAAAAGTGTTGATTTTTTTTTTTTACATTTTTTTCTAATATTCATCTCAGTTTCTTTTACATCCACACCAATATTAAGACACTCTAGATGACAGGCAGACATGCATCTCCAGACAGACAGACAGACACGCATCTCTCTTTAATTCACTACCTAACCACAAAATAAGACGAAATAAATATGATACTCGAGGCTCAAGTTTCTCAAGAAGGAATATATGACTTTGAAAATCTAATATTTGGACGATAATTTACCTCCATAATGATCCAGAGTGTCATCCGGGAATCGAGGCGGTGTTGCCATCTTACCATCCACCACATACCAACCACCCAAACCTTACACAATTAAACCTTTACCGGCATAATCACAACTCTAACCACAGTTATTAGATTAAACAACATAGTTTCAAGTATCTATACCATTAATCATAGTGTCTGTATGGTTTAATATTAGTTAGATATGATGGAATGTGTGTGGAGGTTATCATACGCGGTGGGGTAGCATCGTACAGCGGGCAACACTTAATGCTGTGGTATTGGGTGGGTTCGGATTCGGATTCGTAATGACTTGTTATAAGCCTTTCCTTGGCAATCCCAGTGAAGGGCTTCTCACCAGGGTAAGTAGCTTATATACGTCTCTTCTGAGGGCACGTATGTCTTATATCACGTCACCGAAGATTACTCTCTCTCTCTCCCTCTCATGTTTAGACGATGGAAAATGTGTTTGTTTGATCGTCATTCAATGCGGATGACGAGGAGGAGGAGGAGGAGGAGGACGATGACGATGAGGAAGAAGAGAAAATGGAGAAACAGGAGGAGGTCAAGGAAGAGGAGGAAGACGAAGAGAACGAAGGGAAACAGCGTATAAGAGAAATTACTTTTAAGGCAAACCGCTTATGGGACAAAAAGAAATAAATCGCATAAGTTATTGGAAAACGATATAAGATTATTATTAAAGGAGTATAGTCGTTGGTGTTTATATAGCTGACTCCTATATAACAGTAGTTCAAGTAAAGGATATATATATATATTTTTTCTTTTCAAGTTTATCGATTTTTTTAACATTAATATAAACTTTTTTTTTCGGGAGGGGGTGGGAGGTGGGGGTGACATGTATATAATAAACACAAATTAAGGCCACATGTATTTCTTTATTTTTTTTTATTTTTAATTTTTCTCAAAACAACAACAACAACAATATTTAGGTAAGTAGGTGATCACTGAAACCTGGGTAAGAGACGCCGTAGATATGCTAATGAGCTACAGTAAACTAGTATATTTTACCTGTCTTTAATGTGAAGGTATACCTGCTGGATATATACCAATCAGTCGCTACCCAGGTGAGGGCCAGAGCCACTACAGGTTGTGGGATATAATATTGTTATTATTATTATTATTATTATTATTATTATTATTATTATTATTATTATTATATTTATTATTATTATTAATATTATTATTTATTATTATTATTATTATTATTATTATTATTATTATTATTATTATTATTACTAGCTTATTATTAGCTGGCTCTGATTATTATTATTATTATTGATACTATTATTATTATTATTATTATTATTATTATTATTATTATTACATATTATTATTATTTTATTATTATTGTTATTGTATTATTATTATTATTATTATTATTATTACTATTATTATTATTATTATTATTATTATTATTATTATTATTATTATTATTAATATTATTATTTTATTATTATTGTTATTGTATTATTATTATTATTATTATTATTATTATTATTATTATTATTAGACTCGTTATATCAAATCAAAAGCCATTTTGCTAGAGAAAAATTAAGATAAAAGGAACAATTTTAAAACAGTAAGTAGTGAATAATGATATTAATCGGTTTTTTAAAGTAAGGAGGAATGGAAAGAAAATTACGACTGAATACAAGTTAACAAAAATCCTCTCTCTCTCTCTGGTTATATTTCCCCCACAGTGAGAGACAGTGAGAGATCTTTACGCCATCTCTTCTTTCACTGCCTGCTCACCGCACTCTCGTCTCTTTCTCTAGACGAATAGAAAGCAATTCCAGATGGCGGGGAAGCTTTGTTGGCCGAGATAGGCTGGTAGATGGTGGTAGGAATGGTGGTAGATGGGGGTTGGGGGTTGTAGATGGTGGTAGCTGTTAATATATTGTTGTAAGGGTATGGTAGTCGGTGGTGGTAGGGGTTAGTCGTATATGGTGGTAGTTGATGATGATGATGGTGAGTGCTGGTAGTCAATGGTGGTAGATAATAGTGGTGTTGGAAGTAAAGTTGACAACATTACCAATTTCAGCCTTAAAATGATGATAAATTCTACCGGATTGCGTTTTCTTCTTACTTCTCCTCTCCTCCTCCCTCCTCCTCTCTCCTCCTCCTCTCCCATCTTGTTTCCTCTCTTCGTCTTCACCCATTTTATCCATCTCTCATATTCTTCTTTCCTCTACAGTTCTTCAGCCCTCCTTCAACCAGCCAACTACTACCACTATCACCACCTCACACACACACACATCACCACCATCAACACACTACTACCCCCAAACACATCTTTTCCCACTTCCCCACACACACACACCACTGTCTTCCGGCTGATTCGCCAACAAATAACAATAACAATAAGAAGGGGAAATATCACCGTAGATATGAGGCAGCCTCCAAAGTGACACACAGAATCAAGTAAAATCACAAATGCGTGGGCACACCGTCGCACCGATATGAAATTCCTTATTACAATCCTGGCGTGGAAAAATACCACCTCATATACAACCAAATGACTTTGTTAAAAACGTATCGGGGAGGAGGGGAGAGGAGAAGTGGGGAGAGGAGGGGAGACGGGTGTGTGGGGGAGTGGTAGGGAGCGGAGAGAGGTTTGAGGGGGTGAGGAGAGGAGGAAGGGAGAAGGAAGAATAGGGAGGGGAAGGAAGGAAGAGATATGGGGATTTCTGGAAACAGGATAAGAAGGGAGGTTGGGTAGAGGAGGAAAGGGGTGGAGGAGGGGTTATGGGGGAATGAAGGAAGGGGAAGGAGAGTGATAAAGAAGGAAAAGAGATGTGAGGAAAAGAAGGGAAATGAGAGAGAGAGATATAAACAATGTAGGGAGGGAAGGTAAGGGAAAGGAGGCATGAAGGAAGAGGATGGATAATATGAAAGAATAAATGAGAAGAAAAGAATACAGAAAAAGAAGAAAAGAGAGAGGGGGGAGGATAGAAGGGGAGGTATCTGGAAGAGAAGAGGAGCTAGGGATAAGGAGAGGGAAGGCGTGAAGTAAAGGAATGTGGGAAAGGAGAGGGGAAATAGAGAGGGGTGAGGGAGGGGAAATAGAGAGGGGTGAGGGAGGGGAAATAGGAGAGAAGGGAGGGAGGGAAGATGGAAGAGGAGTGGAGGAAATGAGTGAGGGAGGGAGCAAGGAGTGAGGAAGGAAGATGGGAGAGGAATAAAGGAGTAAGGGAGAGGAGATGAGAGAGAGAAAAGATGAAAGAGGAGAGAAGGTGGGACAGAAGAAGAGTGAGGAATGTGCAGTGCGAGAAGAGGAGAGGAGTGAGAGAGGGAAGATGGGAGAGAAAGAGAGGAGTGAGAGAGATGGGAGAGGGGAGGGAGGGGAAGACAGATAAGATTGACGTCTCTATTAACCAAAATGAATAATATTTGTTAATGGATATATTTCATGATATATTTTTTACTATACTTTGACATATTCCTGGAAGCGGGTTCCTTATACTTCACCTAAGAAACAGACAGGTGAGATAGAAGTATATTATGCGATATATTTCACCGTTATATACTGTGTGTGTGTGTGTGTGTGTGTGTGTGTGTGTGTGTGTGTGTGTGTGTAATACTAGGGTGGAAAAATATCTCTTACCTGTAATTTTAAGACCAAAAATCAGGTGTTTGCGATAGGGTTGAAAAGAGTGAAAATGACACACACACACACACACACACACACACACACACACACACACACACACACACACACACACATGACTACGTATATAATATTTTTAATTCATAATCATCCCAATATTTTTTTTGAACCAAGATTCGAGTGATTTTATTCTCACTCACTCACTCACTCACTCACTCACTCACTCCACGTATAAGGACCTCCTCCACTTCTCCTCCACATAAGGCTGAGGTTAATATCTTCTCGCCTCCTGAGGACTATTGATCTGGTATTGATTGTGAGTCTGACAGCTGAGAGACGCTTAATATATATATCTCTCTCTCTCTCATTAAATTCCTTCTAAAAAAATATTCACATAATATTCCTAAATACTCGTAGATATTACCATAAATAATAGAATATACCTTTACTAATGGTAATATTCTCAGGTCATTATAATAGAGTGATTTAGTCCGTAATTACCTTTTGACTATAGTGAAGTTCTGTGTTGTGCTAGGACCAAAAAGACACCTGCTGTTTAAGGTATAATTACAGGTGTTATATTTAGATTTTATTATTTTATTTGTTTTATTTATTTTATATAATAAAATATAGATTAACCAGAGTGTCAATTAACCCTAGGTAATATTAATTAACCTGATGTAATAAAAATTAACCTAACTTGATATATATAATTCTGTATAGTAGTTTAATTCATGGTTTATTTATTATTATGATCGAGTTGTATTTTCTTCGTAATATAATTCGTTCTAGGATCCTTTTAAGTATTAGTTCAGTTAAAATACAGTTGTGTATTGTTGTATTATGTGGCCTGTATAATGTGGTTCAAATTGCACATCTCTGACACATCTCACACATCCTCACATCCCTTACCCCCTCACTCATCTTTCACTCCCCACACACACACACACAGATCCTTCCTCCCCTCCTCTCCACAGTCCCACACACTCTTACACATCCACACACCTCGTTGAAGGTAATTAGAGATATTTAGCTGCTGCAATAAATGAATGGATCGATATCTAGTCAGAGCAATAGCCTGTTATTGACCCGTGATAGACCAGAGCCAGCAGTCAATACCACACACACACACACATACACACACACACCACACACACACACACACATACACACCCACACACACACAATTTATCTCTCTAATAAGGTGAGTTAAGTCTCCCTTCACTCACTTACTCATTTGTGTGTTATGAGTGAATATTAATCTCTCTCTTTCCTCATTATTTGATCACTGTTACTCATAATTTAATAATCCCTTTGTTTTCCTCTCTCTGTTCTCATTCATCATCTGATCATATTTACTCATCCAGCAGTGAGTTAATTGTGTGTTGAGTTGATTCATCTGATCAACTTATTTCTTATTCATCAGTTTTTTTCGTTTTTTACTCATCGTGGAGAGAGAGAGAGAGAGAGAGAGAGAGAGAGATAGAGAGAGAGAGATAGAGAGAGAGAGAGAGAGAGAGAGAGAGTTTTTGTTTATATTAAGACAAACACACATTCACCACTGTCTCTCCACACACCCGCACTCTCCCTCACACACACTCTCCAACACACACTCTTCCTCACACACACACTACGACCATCATCTCCACACCCACCCACTCTCACACTCTCTCTTCCCCACTCTCCCCCCACACCCACTCTCCCCCCACACCCACTCTCCCTCACTCACTCTCATTCCACTCTCCTCACCCACTCTCCTCACTCCACTTCCTCACCCACTTCCTCACTTTCTCACCACTTCTCACCAATGCACTCTCTCACTCTCTCTCTCTCTCCCACACGGCCACAACGACACTCTAGAGAGACATTAAAATTTCGAAGGTCTGATACTTTAACCAAGTCATCTTGAGAGTTGATGGGAAGTAGCTTGTTGTTATACTAGTGATAAACTCTTGATAAAACCGTGCCCTGGGTATAACCCACCTAAGATCAGTTTATACGCCTGGGTGGGGGGGGGCAGGGGGGTAGGGGAAATTGGTTGCAGAGGAGGTGGGGAGTGAGTTGGGAGCAGTAGTAAGGTGGGAGGGAAATGGGTTTGTGGGAAGGGGAGGTTGGAGGAAGAGGAAAGGAGAGCAGGGAATAGGTTTGTGTGGAGGGAAGGAGAGAGAAGGAGTAAGAGGAGGGAGGGGGTAAAATAAGTACGTGGGGAGGGGAGGATGGAGAGAAAGAGGGTGGGGAGGGGAGGATAGGGGAATAAGTTTATGGAAAGAGGGGATGGAGGGAGAGGTTATATGCTTGTGGGGGGGTGGGAGGGGAGGAAGACAAAGGGAAGAAGAGAAGGGGATGAAGGAGGAGTGGAAGGAAAGGAATAAAGGGGAAGGAAGGGAAGGAAGGGAATGGCTATAGACTTCACGAGAGGGGAGAAGGAGGAGGACCTTTTCTCTCTCTCATGGCGTGATTTCTGTAAATAAACCATCAACACAAACCGTATATATCTATATTATCTATATACAGTATATAAATCCAGCTTCGATAAATTGTCACCCTTACTAATTTAATACACAGGGGATTAAGGTCTCTTATGGGTCGTCTGGTGTATGGGTTACCATCCTTATGGCCTTTTTCACCTGATTTTATACCTGGATGTAGCGAGAAACACACCTGGACGACCGGTATGACATCCCTATCAGCTGTTGGGTGTTCTTAATGCTATTTAGGGTGACCTTTTATGGGTTCAAACTCTTTAATTATATGAGATTTGATCTGAATCCCATTCTTAATAATGTTCTTAAGAGTTTTTTATTCCCATAGTGTGTCGAGTGTTGTATGTATAGTGTGTGGAGTGTTGTATGTATAGTGTGTGGAGTATTGTATGTATAGTGTGTGGAGTGTTGTATGTATAGTGTGTGGAGTGTTGTATGTATGGTGTGTGGAGTGTTGTATGTATAGTGAGTGGAGTGTTGTATGTATAGTGTGTCGAGTGTTGTATGTATAGTGTGTGGAGTGTTGTATGTATAGTGTGTCGAGTGTTGTATGTATAGTGTGTGGAGTGTTGTATGTATAGTGTGTGGAGTGTTGTATGTATAGTGTGTGGAGTGTTGTATGTATAGTGTGTGTGGAGTGTTGTATGTATAGTGTGTGGAGTGTTGTATGTATGGTGTGTTGTATGTATAGTGTGTGGAGTGTTGTATGTATGGTGTGTGGAGTGTTGTATGTATGGTGTGTGGAGTGTTGTATGTATAGTGTGTGGGTGTTGTATGTATGGTGTGTGGAGTGTTATGTATAGTGTGTCGAGTGTTGTATGTATAGTGTGTGGAGTGTTGTATGTATAGTGTGTGGAGTGTTGTATGTATGGTGTGTGGAGTGTTGTATGTATAATTAATGTGGTGTTGTATGTATAGTGTGTGGAGTGTTGTATGTATAGTGTGTGGAGTGTTGTGTATAGTGTGTGGAGTGTTGTATGTATAGTGTGTCAGTGTTGTATGTATAGTGTGTGGGTGTTGTATGTATAGTGTGTCGAGTGTTATATGTATAGTGTGTGGAGTGTTGTATGTATAGTGTGTGGAGTGTTGTATGCAGAATGGTATAAGTTATTATGTATATACTTTACGTTATGTGTATATATTAGGTTCGTGTATAACAGGACTCAGCACACACACACACACACACACACACACACACACACACACACACACACACACACACACACACACACACAACTGTCCTTAGATAAGCCAGAGGGAGGCATGAGAAACAACAAAGACTCAAAGTTCAATATTCCACCCGCAGGAGCCTTAAAAACCTCCCAAACACGATAAAACCCTTTAAGATTACTAGACAACCCCTTAAAAGTACCTAAATATCCCTAAATGTTCCCCCAAAAGTCCCTAAATGTTCCCCCAAAGTCCCTAAAAGTCCCCTTAAAATTCCCGCTAAGTCCTCGTAAAAGCCCTAAATTTCCTCCTAAAGTCCCTATAAATGTTCAAAAGTCCCCAAATAAGTCCATAAAAGTCCCCTTAAAATCACTAGAAGTTCCCAAAAATTACCCATAAAAGTCCCTAAAAGTTTCTCATAAAGTCCCTAAAAGTACCTGAAAATCCCCATAAAAACCCCAAAAGTCCCTAAACATAGAGAAACTTTTAAGATTTTTCCCCCAAGGTTCACAAGGAGTTAAAAGAGTGGAAGGCCAAGTACCAGAGGCAGGGTGACACTTGAAGAATTAGGTCTATGATACTCTCTTGATTCACTCTAGGCCTAACACCACGTATAGAGGGAGTGACAGGAGTGGCTCAAGGAGTGAGTGAGTGACAGGAGTGGCTAATGAAGGAGAGAGTGAGTGAGTGACAGGAGTGGCTGAAGGAGGAGTGAATGAGTGACAGGAGTGGCTGGTGAAGGAGTGAGTGAGTGACAGGAGTGGCTGAAGGAGGAGTGAGTGAGTGACAGGAGTGGCTGATGAAGGAGTGAGCGAGTGACAGGAGTGGCTGATGAAGGAGTGAGCGAGTGACAGGAGTGGCTGATGAAGGAGTGAGCGAGTGACAGGAGTGGCTGATGAAGGAGTGAGAGAGAGTGACAGGGTGGCTGAAGGAGGAGTGGTGGTGACAGAATTGGCTGGTGAAGGGTGGTGGTGACAGGGAGTGGCTGAAGGAGGTGAATGGTGACAGGAGTGGCTGGTGAAGGAGTGGTGAGTGACAGGAATTATTTCTTGAAGGAGGTGAGTGGTGACAGGGAGTGTGACGAAGGTGAGCGAGTGACAGGAGTGGCTGATGAAGGAGTGAGAGAGTGACAGAGCAGTACGAGGCTTCATATGCATCTGTGGCCGAGTGTTGAAGCTTTCCCACAAAAGCTCGAAGCTTCATATAGTATCTGACCGAGTGTTGAAGCTTTCCCACAAAAGCTCGAAGCTTCATATAGTATCTGACCGAGTGTTGAAGCTTTCCCACAACAGCTCGAAGCTTCATATGTATCTGTGGTCGGATGAAATTCAGAACCATTCCTGTAACGAGAAGCCATTTGAGGTCGAGTGGGAGGAGAGACAAAAAAAATTCTTTTGTTTTTTGAGAACGGAGGTGTGGTGTGACTTCTCTTGGATATATTGCGCTATCTTACCCCACTAGATAACCTACTTCCTGCTATCTTGCCCCACTAGATAACCTACTTCCTGCTATCTTGCCCCACTAGATAACCTACTTCCTGCTATCTTGCCCCACTAGATAACCTACTTCCTGCTATCTTGCCCCACTAGATAACCTACTTCCATAACTATCTTGCCCCACTAGATAACCTACTTCCACTATCTTGCCCACTAGATAACCTACTTCCTGCTATCTTGCCCCACTAGATAACCTACTACACTATCTTGCCCCACTAGTAACCTACTTCCATAACTATCTTGCTTGCTAGATAACCTGCGCCCATAACTGTATCTTGCCCCACTAGATAACCTACTTCCTGCTGTCTTGCCCCACTAGATATAATTTCTTATCATCGTACTCAAGGGGTTAAAATCATCGTACTCAAGAGCCTGATAAATAACGTTAATAATTGAGATTTTAGGAAGAATTAAGAAAACTGTAAGTTAAGGTAATTTAAAAGATAATTACACTTATTATGATTATATTTATCTTAATACCTCATTAAGATAATTACTTTATATAATATGAGAATAAATAATTAAGCTAAGCAATTACTTGAAGATTTAATGACTAATGGTTGAAGATTAAATGGCTAATGGTTGAAGATTAAATGGCTAATGGTTGAAGATTAAATGGCTAATAGTTGAAGATTTAATGGCTAATGGTTGAAGATTAAATGGTGAATGGTTGAAGATTAAATGGCTAATGGTTGAAGATTAAATGGCTAATGGTTGAAGATTAAATGGCTAATGGTTGAAGATTAAATGGCTAATGGTTGAAGATTAAATGGCTAATGGTTGAAGATTAAATGGCTAATGGTTGAAGATTAAATGGCTAATGGTTGAAGATTAAATGCTAATGGGTAAAGATTAAATGACTGATGGTTGAAGATTAAATGGCTAATGGTTGAAGAATAAATGGCTAATGGTTGAAGATTAAATGGCTAATGGGTAAAGATTTAATGGCTAATGGTTGAAGATTAAATGGCTAATGGTTGAAGATATAATGGCTAATGGTTGAAGATTAAATGGCTAATGGTTGAAGATATAATGGCTAATGGTTGAAGATTAAATGGCGAATGGTTGAAGATTAAATGGCTAATGGGTAAAGAGACCGAAATGACTTAGTGGTGTCTCAAAGATGAATATGGCTGATGGTTTGTAATTAATTCGTCCGCCTCCATTAACACACACACACACATCCAACCACTTGCTTGCCATGATCGGTATCTCGGTGTCATTTGCAAAGACCTAGATAAACCCCTCACCCCTCACCCCTCACCCCCCACCCCTCCCTCCTACCCCTCCCCCCCCCCACCAGCCCTCAGCATCTTCAGACACCCGCCCTTAATGACTAAACTACTCCTCTTGTATTCATTTCACTCGTTCTGACACTTTCTGATTCATTTTCGACCTTCTGGTGTTTTAGGAATAAGGGTCATTTTTTGTGGGGGGGTTTTTATATCCTCAAATTCTGATTGTCTGGTAATGGAATTTGAGATCTATGAAACATGTTAGGATAAGGTCGATCTCTCATGGGATATTGTGTTGGTGGGTGGTATCTCGTGTTTAAGGGACTTTGAGGCTACTGGTACCTAGGGCTTAAAGGGGGTTGGGGGCCGGGGGAGTGGGGGGCATCTCTCAGGGCCATCTCTCAGGGCCAGTATGGAGATGGGAGCTATGCGATTTCTAATTAGCATCTTTCAATCATCTTAATAAAGTTAGTCTCTCTCTCTCTCTCTCTCTCTCTCTCTCTCTCTCTCTCTCTCTCTCTCTCTTTTTTGGGCGCATCATGAAATCTTTTCGGCGGAGGGGTGTTCGACCTTCCCCTCCTTCTTATTTCTGACTATCTGTACTGTGTGTGTGTGTGATAATTACAGCTCCTTATACTTTTACGAAGGGGAAAATTAACTTGCTTTCATGAATGGTTAAAGAAGTATCCACCTTAACACTCCTCTGGTTAATGGTGTACTCTTTAACCCTCCCCTTAACTTTCTCCAGGTTAATAGAGTATTCCATTAACCTTCGTCTGTTTGGTATGGTTAATGGCGCCCCTTAACTCTCAACAGGTAGGGCCATTAAACTCTTATATAATAGTTGTCCTAAGCCACCTACCATGTGAACCCATTACTAATAGACCCATTAAACGTTTTCTAATGGGTACTTCTATATTTTCTTCCCATTAACTATATATATATATACCCCTATTAGGCTATTTATTTCGACCATATCTAATGACGCGTGTGTTATATGAATCAATAATGGTAAATACTACAGTTGACCAGGTAAGCAGACATTGATCACCTAACCTAACTTAACCCAACGATCATTAAGATGTATAAACATTAGGTGATATAACCCCTCAACATATATAAAATATAATATATAAACAACTCATTAACATACATATAAACATAACACGATAATTTACCAATAAACAAAAATAAATAATAAAACCAAAAAACAGGGAGGGTAGCCGTTTCCACCCCGCCTCTGTCTCCAGCATGATAAGGCGACACTAATTGGAGTTAATTTGGGAATATTTTGGAGGATTGTAGAGTGAGGAGGGCTGTCACCACCACAAAGGCCGCTAATTACCAGCTAGACGGTGAAAATGAACATGTCTGTCAATGTCGGCGATAAGTAGATGAAGAGAATCCCAGCTTAACACATTTTGACTGTCTTGATGATGGCCACGATTTCTCTGGCTGCTGTTAGGGTGATGGTGGGGAGGGGAGGGGGTGGGGGAGGGGTGGGGAGGAAGATTCCTCCTCTTTTCTTCTTTTTATTCCTCTTCTTATTCTTATTATTCCTCTTCTTATTCTTCTTCCTCTTCTTCATCCTCTTCTTCCTCTTATTTCTTTTTTATTCTTCATCCTCTTTCTTCTTCTTCTTATTCTTCCTCATCTTTCTTTTGTTTATTCTTCCTCCTCTTTCTTATTCCTCCTCTTTCTTCTTATTCTTCCTCCTCTTTCTTATTCATCCTCTTTCTTCTTATTCTTCCTCCTCTTTCTTCTTATTCTTCCTTCTCTTTCTTTTTCTTATTCCCCTTTCTTCTTCTTATTCCTCCCCTTTCGCTTATTCCTCCTTCTTCTTTGCTTACTATTCCTTCTCCTTTGCTTCCACTTGCTTCTTCTTCTCCTTCTTTGCTTACCCCTCCTTTTCCTCCTCCTCCTCCTACTCTGCCTACTCCTAATCCTTTTAATCAAGCTGGGAACGCGAAGGAAGATAAGGAGGAGAAGGAAGAAGAAGAAGAGAAAGAGGAATAGGAGGAAGGAGAGAAATGGTAAACTATGTGAATAATTTTGAGAACGTTTCTTGGTTGTCAACGTTAATGATTTACGAAGTAGGAGGAGGAAGAAGAGGAGGAGGAGGAGGAAGGGAGAAGAGGAGGAGGAGGAGGAGGAGGGAGAGAAATGGCAAATTATGTGACTCCGGTCTTGAAGACGTTCTGAATGTTGTTGATGCTAATGGTTTGTTGGGCGAAGGAGTTTTGCTAATGAATGTGTGAGGGGAAGGAGGAGAAGGAGGGGGGAGGGGAAAGAAGGAGGCGGAGGGGGTATGCAGGAGGAAGGAGGTATGGGGGAGGAGGGGGTAAAGAGGAGGAAGGGTAAGAAGGAGGAGGAGGGTAAAAAGGAGGAAGAGGAGAAATGGGAAATAGGAGGAAGGGGAAGAAGGGGATGGGGAAATAGGAGGAAGACGAGGAGAGGGATGAAGGGGAAGGACGAGGAAGATGCTAAAAAGGAGAAGATATTAGAAACAGGAGGAAGAGCAAGAAGAATGAAGATGCCGAAAAGGAGGAGAATATCATAAAGAGGAAGAGGAGAAGCAGAGAATAATAAGCAGGGAAGGGGGAAAGACGAGAAAAATAAAGTAAAGAAGGGGAGGGAACGAAAACGATGAAGAGGAAGAGAAAATAAACCGAAGAAAAGGGAGGGAAGATAAACCAGGACGAACGAAACGAAGAAAAGTTCAAGAATAATCCAGAGAGAGAGAGAGAAGAAAGGGTGATAATCCTGGAAAGAGGTATAGGGTGATAATTACATGGAGAGAAGGAGGGGGAGAAAGAAGAGATGGACACACGCAGTATAGTATGCTCTCCTTCCCTTCCCCCTCCTCCCCCTTCCCTCCCCTCCCCTCCCATCACAATATATCCGGGTACCAGTGTTGTTGTTGTTGTTCTCAGGTGTGTGTGTGTGTGTGTGTGTGTGTGTGTGTGTGTGTGTGTGTGTGTGTGTGTGTGTGTGTGTGTGTGTGTGTGTACTAATGACAGGGGAGAGAGTTACATTACACCTGGGAGATTGGCAAGGAGTAATCACACAAGTTATCTATGAGTTATTGGTGATTTGTACAGTGGTTGTGGTGATCAGTACGAGGTTGTGTGGGCTTTGGGTGTTGTCTTAGAGAAGTATTGATATAATAGAACAGAGGAACTTGTCTAGATTCATAGAGCTTCACTGGGAATGATGAATCACTTAATCTTGAATATATTTAATTGCCTTGCGACTTTATATTTTGGATAGGTAAGCTGGGAGACAGTGTGGTATTAAGCTTTTAAACCACACAGTTCCTTAAGCTTACCACACCACTGACTGATGCTGATCTGCTTCAGGTGTTGCAGCTTGGTTCAGTAGTAAGACTTGTGTGCAGTGTGTGTGTCTCGTGAGTGTCTTTGTTACGACAGGTCCTGTAGCGGTTGTGGTCGTCGGGATAAAAGGCCTTACACTATACCCTAGCTGCAGGAGTCTTTTTGATCCGAGGTGTGACTCAGGGCAGGTCAGCTGGGTGTAGCCTGAGGGACTTCTCATTGGTGGTGATCTTCCGTGTTGGTCTTGGTGTTATTTTTCCCTTTAATGTCTACGTCCTCACTACGTCCGTTTGTTCCAAGGTGGTGAAAGAGTCGATATCTCTGTCTGTGTCTGTCTGTCTGTCTGTCTGTCTGTCTGTCTGTGTCTTTGTCTGTGTGGTAGCGGTAATAATAAGTATATGTGGGGTATTTCTTGATAATTTTCTTCACTAATGCAGAATTCGGTTCGTGTCCCATACCTAATTGTTGCGTCTATTAGTGACACACAGACACACATCACGAACTACTGAATCATCCTCCTACGGTTGTTAGCCATTATGAGTGATGTCTGATCATGTCTTTATGTCTGTTACCGTGAAGTTATATGTTAATAGATATATATATATACGACACTACTGAACCGAGTCTTATACATATAGAAGTAACAACAACAACAACAACAACAATACTACTGCTACTACTACTATTACTACGACTACTACTAATAATAATATTTGTTATTATTTTTGTTATTATTGTCTTCTCTTCACAATGGATATTAACACATTAACAAACTTGCACAAAAAATCTCTCTCTCTCTCTCTCTCTCCCTCTCTCTCTCTCTCGCTCTCTCTCTCTCTCTCTCTCAGAAGTATTTGTTTACCTCTAGTTTCCGGCATTAATTACACTATCAATAACAAACTTTAGGAGACACGGGTGTAATCCCCCCCACACTGTTGCCACAAATTATATTAATTCGCTGTACCACCACCTTCCCTATTTACGGCGCAATTACTCCACAAACCACTATCTAATCCTCCCTTAAATTACCTAAAATATCATGTAACTAGTTTAGAAATTGTTGGCCTTAACTATCCCGCCGCCGCAGACAGGAATTGTGTGACAAGTTCGCCGATTTTCAGCATTAGTTGTAGTTAAGTTATAGAGGGGGGGTGGGGGTGGGGGTGCCTGAGAAGTGGGTGAGGAGAATAGACTCTAGTGGGGGTAACAGTGAGGTCAGGGTAGTGTAGAGGGCTTGAGGGTGGAGGGAGGAGGAGAGGAAGGCTAACAAGTGTATAGAAAAAAATGGTGTTTCTTGGTCGTATTTTCTTGTTGGTTTATTTTTGTTTTTATTTGATTTGTTTCTGATTTTACTCTCTCTCTCTCTCTCTCTCTCTCTCTCTGACCCACGTCGTCCCTTTCTCCTCCATCCCTCATGTCCTCTCCTCTCCTGTGACCCATGTTTTCTCTCCCTCACACTCTCCTTGTGACCCACGTTTTTCCTCCCTCCCTGTGACCCATGTTTGCCCTGCCCCACACCCTCCCTGTGACCCACGTTTTCCCTCCCTCCCTCCCTCCCTGTCACCCACGTCGACGCTTCAAGTCATAAACCAGACTAAATTACCCCAAACATTTGCACTAACATCAACAATCCCAAAACGTCATCAGGATGGGATTACCTAAGGCCTTGGCTGGGGTCCTAAGAAACCCTGGGATTTCTATAGGATTTACAGCAGTCGCCTGGGGATTAACAATATGACTAATTACATTAAGTTGGGGATTTATCGTGTGACAAAATGCTGGCCACTGGAAAGCTGGGGAAGACGGAGGTGGGGTGGGGAGGTGGGGTGGGGTTGTGGGTAAATCCCCCTTGGAAGAATCGGAGACTTAAATCCCTTGTTGGGTGTGAGAGGGGATGGGGAGGAGGGGGTTACAGTTATTTGAGGGAGTTAGGGGGATTGAGGGAGGAAGAGGGGGGGTTGAGGGAGTAATTGGAGAAGGGAATGGAGGGTGGAATGTGGGGGAGGGGGGAGGGGGGAAAAGGAGGAGAGGGGTGAGGGAGATGAAGAAGGGGGATGAAGGAGGGGAGAGTGGAATGGGGGAGAGGAAAGTGAGAGAAGGGTGAGGTGAGGGAGGGGGATGTGGAACAAGGAAGGAAGGAAGGAAGGGAGGAAGGGAGGGAGGAAGAGATGAAGAAAGTGGAAGATAGGTGAGAGGAGATGAAGTAAAGTATAGACGAGAAAAAGAAGATACCTCTTCTCCCCTCAAGTAAAAAGACACTACAGACTATGGCAGTTCAGTAGTTACGTGTGATAGTTTAACACCCTACCCACACAACCACCTCGGGATTATATTGGCGATTAACTCCACACTAATGGCGTTTTAAGGTGATTGTAGGTCAGTTATAAAGGCGCTGGCTATAAGAGGTGGGGGTCAGGTGGTGATGGTGCTATTATGTCGTAAAAGGATTGGGTTGTAACTATGTTTAGGCCTGTTGTTGGGTTGTTAAGTTGTGGCGTCGTAATGATCAGTTGGCAATAGGGCGAGGAGTGATTAGGGGAGGGATTGGTTGTTTTGGTGTTGTCATATAGTAATTGATGACTAGTTAACAACCATTATAACTCATATTAAGTGAGGTTTTGTTGTGTTGTTTGTGTGTTACAGGTTGTGATATGTTTGTGTTACAGAAATGATTACACGAAGGAGAGGATTCGGATCACCGTAAGATTAACTAACCTAACCCCCCAAGCGACCACACGAGTAAACGCTCTACCTTGCTGTAGCGGACAAACATACTGTACATGTTTTCTTTGATGTGTTCCACATAGACATGTGAAGCTTTCGCCAGCGACCAGGAAGCGGGAACTAGACGCACGACCTGGAAGCCTCGATCAAATATTTTGATCTTCACTTCCTTAGTCGCGCGAGTCCTCACATTCTACACCAAAACTAAAGAAGGTTATACAGTCATTTTCCACTGCTAATAGCTTCATCTTTCAAGAAATAGATCCTTGTAGACTATTAAAGTAGCTGCAAAATGTTTCTCTCACATTCTTTGCAGAAGAATGTGAAGCATTGTTTTTTCTAGACGAATCTAGAGGGCGCTGCGTTATTCTCAACTGTACATTTTTTTAATTACATATGACTGCGTCCAGACCTTCTGTGTCATTGATGATATTATGGAGAAGTGTAGCGCACTTCACAATGTCAACAGCCGTATCTATCTTTGTTACAATAACTTTATTTAAAATTCTCCATTTACTTGTACAAATTCCAAATGGATACCCTTCAACACACCTGGCATGTGACAATCTGTAATGATTTTTTTTCTTTGTTCAGAACATTCCTAAGATAGGGTTTCAACAATATACACAGAGTGGGTAGACCTCGTCCCCAATCAGAATACATTCTGGTGTACTCGTGAACCTTCTTTGGATCTTGGCGAGGCTCCTTGTAGAGATGATAAAATTCGTCTACTTTCATCCAGTATCCTCCTCTGATATATGGGATTTTTTTTCCTGGGCACCTCTGCAGGCACCACACGTTGAGAATCATTATTTTCTAAAAGTAGCAGCAAACGTCTGTGATGTGTAGACGCTAGCACGACTCTGGCAGGTGGGACACAGGCCGCTCTGGAAAGTAGGTAGCGCGTTTATGCTCTGGTCGCCTGGTGCCGCAGGACGCTCGCACACGGTACATAGTCTGAGGGCCCTGAGGGGGTTTGATCATCAGGTGAAATAAACTTGGGGAAGGGGGAGGGGGCGAACCCAAGGTGATCCGTGGATACTAACAAGTTATTTTTTAATTGTTTTTATCTAAAAAAAAAACCAGAAGAAAAATACAGAATAATAAACTCATTACACCACTAAAATTCTATACAGATTTTGTCTTGTTTTAAATGGAATTATTTTTAAATTTCCTGAAAAAAATGGATAAAATCAATCTTAATTTTTATCTTCTCCTTTCATCAGATACGGTCCCATTATAATCACTACACTAACTACTAATTAATACGTTGTCATTACTTATATAAAAGGATCGTTTCTTACCAATAGCTTCGACTTTGGCACCTTCAGTAACCCGCAAGTGAAGACCACGATCTGTCTAAGAGTTATCCTGCCTTAAGAGAATTCAAATATATTAATCCATCTTAAAATCTCTTACTGTTTCCGTGATGAGAGAGAGAGAGAGAGAGAGAGAGAGAGAATATTTAACACTGTGGATATTATGTAACAACAGTTTCCGGATCACCTGAAGATTAGCCTCCTTTCCCCTAGCTTATTTCACCTGATAATTAGATATCCTAACACGACCTGGTAGGGGGGTTAGGGAAGAGTTAGTTAGCGTGTGGTTAGGTCTGGCCAGGTTAGGTTAGGTTAGGTTAGAAGAAGTTAGTGTTAGTCTTGGTCAGTTAAGGTGTTTAATCAGCAGGTGTAATAAATTGGTTAAGACAGGACCCATATATTTTCTTGCATGATATTATATTGATGAGATAATATTTATGTGTGTGTGTGTGAGGACGGTAGTGGTACAGAGACTAACATCCTCCACTATTAAAGACTACAATGTTGTTATTCTTCTCTGATAATAACATAACAACAGGAAGCCGTGAATATATTTACAATGTGACTGACTTATCATATATCAAATTTTATATCTCATTGTGTTTACCTCTTAATAACTTAGGATACACCTTGTGAATTAATTATAAAATATATTGAGGTATTACAATCAGTTTACCTACTTATTCCTTTACCTTTGACAGTAAGAATTTGGTTGTTAAAAAAGGTCAGGTTAGGTTAGGGTAGGTTAAGTTAGGTTAGGTTAGGTTAGGGTAGGTTAGGTTAGGGTAGGTTAGGGTACGTTTGGTTTGGTTAGGTTAGGCTAGGTTAGGTTAAATTAAGCTAGATTAGATTAGATTTAGATTATATTAGCTTAGACTACATTAGATCAGGTTCGGTTTAGTTAGGTTAGGTTAGGTTAGGTTTGGTTAAATTAGGTTAGGTTAGGTTAGGTTAGGTTAGGTTAGGTTAGGTTAGGTTAGGTTTAGTTAGGTTAGAAAAGGTCAAAGCATATTTCTGATGACTGACTCGACCTGAGGACCGTGAGAACCCAGCGGTCGACACCACAACCTAACTGCCTTAAACCTGATATATTGTGACTTCACCTTTTGATTTAACCCTAGAACTACTGAACATAACATAACACAACATAACTTAACATAACATAACACAACATAACATAACACAACATAACATAACACAACATAACTTAACATAACATAACACAACATAACATAACACAACATAACTTAACACATAACATAACATAACACAACATAACTTAACACATAACATAACACAACATAACTTAACACATAACATAACATAACACAACATAACATAACACAACATAACTTAACACATAACATAACATAACACAACATAACTTAACACATAACATAACACAACATAACTTAACACATAACATAACATAACACAACATAACACAACATAACATAACTACAACAACACAACCTCACCTTGATATTCCCACTTAGATATAGATATAATATTGGCCAGGTAACTCTTTTAATAGGGACAGGTAACACTTAACATTATAATAAGATACGGAGTAACTAGCTATTATGGCCAGGTAAAGCTACATGTAGCTATAATAGTATAGATAGAGGCATTATGGCCAGGTAACTAGCTAGGTAACTATATGTGGGTAACACAGGATAAAACACTTAGTATATAAAGTATAGGAAGCATTATGGCCAGGTAACTAGTATTAATATTACCTTGAGTGAATAATGTCAATAAAAATACTTCAGAAAATTCGACATATTTGAGACATTGTATGATTAAGCAGGTTAAATTAGGTTAAGTTAGGTTAGGTTAGGTTAAGTTAGGTTAGGTTAGTTAAGGTTGGTTAGGTTATAGTTAGGTAAGTTAGGTTAGGATTAAGTTGGATAGGTTGTTAAGATAGGTTAGTTTAGGTTAGGTTAAGTGAGATACATACACATACATTATACATACCTGTGTGTATGATTGGGGAAGGGTTGGGGAGGGGGGGGGAGGTAATGTGGTAAAAACAACCAATTAAGGTGTTAGTTGGATATGAATGGCGTTGGTTTGTGGGAAGCTTATGAGGGCTGTTTAGTGTAATGACGCACAGAATAACAGAATTACTTGGAATGTAATGAGAGGTGTAATTAGGGGAGGGGGAGGGGGTATTTTTCCTGTGGGGAGTTGAGGTGTTTTCGGGGTTTAGATCTTGTGTTTTTAATAGAGATAGATAGATAGATAGATAGATAGATAGATAGATAGATAGATTGATAGAGAGAAAAGAACAGGAGGTAGAGGGAAAGAGAGACAGACAGACAAAAGATTGATTGATATAGACACAGACAGACAGACAGACAGACATAAATAGAGAGAGAGATGAGAACCAGCTGGGAACATAACACCACCTGTCTCTTCTCTCTCCTGTATCTCTTGACGCCCACACCACCCTACCCACGCCCACCCATACACCACGCCCACCCATACACCCGCCCACACTACCACGCCCACTTACCCCGCCCACATCACCACCACGCCCACACAACAACCAGCCATACACCACCCACACAGCATCCACACCACGCCCACACCCACACACACACCCACACACCACACCCACACACCACACCCACACCCACACACCACACCCACACACCACAGCTACACATTCTCATTTCTCTCCTCATTTTTACCACAGTCATATCCCTGACAGTCTCATCTCCCCCATTTTTCTCAACCCCATCATGACCTCCCACAGCGCCCCATTCCTCACCCATCCACCCCATCATCCCATTCCTCTTGTAGTCCCCATCCCTATACAACCCCCTTCATTGTATAGTCCCTCCCACTCACTGTATGTAGCCCCTTTCCAAAACACATTCACTCACCCCTAATCTCCTCCCCACCCTCATCTCTCCCCCACCTCTAATCTCCTCCCCACCCTAATCTCCTCCCCACCCTGATCTCCTCCCCACCCTGATCTCCTCTCCACCCTAATCTCCTCCCCACCCTGAACTCCTCCCCATCTCACCCATAGTCCCTCTTTCCTACTTCCCAGTCCCCTCTCCAAATATCTCAGCCACTTTCATCCATCCTAGCTCACTGTAGCACCTCATAGCTCACTGTAGCACCTCCTAGCACCACTGTAGCACCTCCTACCTCACTGTAGCAGTTCCTAGCCCACTGTAGCACATCCTAGCCCACTGTAGCACCTCATAGCCCACTGTAGCACCTCCTAGCCCACTGTAGCACATGTTCCTAGACCTTCTCACCTTCCCTCCTACTAGCTCCTTTCCAGCCCAGTTTGCCCCATCTAACCCCTCTTAGCCTCTTTCTAACCCCTCTAGCCTCTTCTAACCCCTCTTAGCTCTTTCTAACTCCCTCTTAGCCTCCTTCTAGCCCTTCTCCTCTTAACCCCCTTTCTAACCACCTTTCTAACCCCCTTCTACTCCCCTCTTAGCCCCCCCTTCTAACCCCTCTTCTAACCCCCTTCTAACCCTTTTCTAACCACCTTCTAACCCCCTTCTAACCCCCTCTTAGCCCCTTCTAACCCCCGTGCAGCCCTCCCTTGTGCCCCAGGCTGCCCCCCGCGGTGCTCCTTGGCCACAAATCACCAGTATTTTTCCCCAGCTTATGCGAGTTGCGCCAAGCTACTGTCTATATCCATTAATCACGTTGTATCTTACGCTTACACGTTTCCCGTTCTCCTAATCTTTATTTCCCTCATCAACTGCTACATTGGCCAATCCACCGCGGGGAGGATGGATCACTCGTCAAAACGGCTCCTATTGCTCCCTGACGTAAGGCTCAAGGTGGCCGGCATCGGATTCGTGGGTTCGGATACGCCCGTTCACCAGTGTTCGAATCTCCCGACGATCCCAGCGCAATTTACCACATTGACTCAGAATTATGATATCTCGCGGCCGTTAATTGCAGTCATTTATTATGAATTAAAACATTAACATCGGCTCAGCTCATCTCAGAATCGATAGGAGGCCGTAGGATGGGTCCCGAGGATTAGCGAAACGGCGGCGTGATGGAGGATAAACAGTAGGAGGAGGAGGAGTGTACGCCGGGGATGAAGAGACACTATGGTGGAGAGATACTTTGGTGGAGAGATACTTTGGTGGAGAGATACTTTGGTGGAGAGACAATGAGGTACTGAGCCGGGTGATGACAACTGCGTCTTGAGATGTCACTACTGCGCATCTCGTTAGAACAAAGTCTTCATCTCCCAGTACACAGTCTGGATGCGGAGTCGTTTACCAGTACTGCGCAGCATCCTCTTAAAACGAAGCCTTCCTTTACGCTGCGCAGTCTCGATATTACGAACCTTTCCACTGCTAATGAGGATTTGGCTGTGGGTTAGGGGGGAGGGGTGGAGGGGGTGTTGTGTGTGGGGGGGGGGCGGTAGGAAGGGAGTGTCGAGGTTCTCTCAATATTTAGATATAAGATCGTTAACTTCATTTGCATACGCGGCCTCTAACGACACCACCTAGATCGAAGGTACGGTAAATCGAGACTCTCTGAGCAGTATTACCAACCTGAGATAAGGAATCACGGAGGAGGAGGAGGAGGAAGAAGAGGAGGAGGAGGTAGAAGAGGAGGAGGAAGAGAAGGAAGAGAGGTTTAGCGCAGGGAGTTGGTAATTATGACGGGCCCATCTAATGTATGACAGTCAGATGGTCCCACAATGTCCTACTGCAAGTTTTGAATGGCACTATTTTGCCACAAATGCCCGGCTGGTCTATACTGAGGGAAGAACTTGTGGCGGTGGTGCAGGTTGTTGTGGCCACACCACTGCCCTGTCTGTGTGGCCATACTGGTATGTCTGTCTGTTGTTTGGCCACATTAGCCTGCCTCCTTGTTGTATGGCCACACTAGCTCTCCTGCCTTTCTGTGTCTGTCTGTGTTCTATATGGCCATTAGCCTTCTTGCCTTTAATATGGCTACTAGTGTCTACTGTGTGGCCTATGTCTGTCATTCTGATGCATTGATAGTAACCTATGATATGTGTGTCTGCTGCGTGGCCACACCATCAACCTGTCTGCAATGTGGCCACCAACACCCTGTCTACAGTGTGACCATCACCCCCACCTACGACCACCACCTACCACCACCACCTACCACTACCACCACCACCTACCACCACCTACCACCACCCACCACCACCACCTACCATCACCACCACCATACACACCATCTACCTACCACTACACCACCACCTACCACCACCTACCACCACCACCTACCACCATCACCACCACCATACACCACCATCTACCATCTACCTCTAGCCAGTAGCTGAGGTCTCCAGGGCTTCCTTTATCATGACAAATAGACCAGCACCAATATATATGTGTGTGTGTACTGTGATATATTTCCTAGAGCTTCAATCTGTACCTCTATTATGACATATGTACCTAGGATCTATATATCTGTGTTATTATATGTATTATAGATATATAACTGTGGCTGTGTTATAGCAGTAGATTATATGTGTGTGATGATAGATGGTGTGCTATTATTTTAAGGTTGTGTATCGTAATAGTTTGAGATCTATATTGCTCTCTCTCTCTCTCTTGTAATAGATGGATTTTTTTGTTTGGTGATTTTTGTTAGTTGTTTGTGTGTTTTTTTTTTTGTTAATTGGTGTTTTTGTTTGTTTCTTGTTTATCGTTGTCTTATGGCGTTTTTTTTTTTGTTGTTGGTGATTTTTTTTTATTGGTGTTTTTATTTGTTTTGTTTCTTGTTTATTGGTGTTTTTGTTGTTTGTTACTTGTATATTTTTTGTTTCTTATTTATTGATGTTTCCTGTTTGTTGTTTGTTTCTTGTTTGCTGTTTATTGGTGTTTTTTTAAGTTGTTTTTGTGTGTTTTTATATGTTTTGTTTATATTGTTTGATGTTTTTGTTTGTTGTTTATTGTTTATTGGCGTCTCTTCACAAACAATTTTCAACAGGTGACATAAACAAGCATAAGCGATTCTATCCAATAGCTCTTTCGAATCCCCTACCACACAAACAACCCTAAACAACCCTAAACAACCTCACAAACAAGCCTCCACCAACACCATAAAAGCCCACAAACTCCCACAAACACTCCCCACAAGCACTCCTACAAATCCTCTTACACAACCCCACAAATTCACTACAAACTCCCTCATACTCACAAACACCCACACACACCCAACACACACTCACAAGCACCCCCACACACACAAACACCCCACACACACAAACAACCCACAAACACACTTATACACACACACACACACACAAACACCCCGAAACACACACAAACACCCCACACCGTCCCACACTCACAAAACCCCACACACAAACAACCCCCACACACAAACAACCCCCACACACAAACACCCACCCACACACACAAACTCACCACCCTCACCCCCCGCCCCTTTACCCTTCACCAACAGTCTCAATCTGGAAATCCAGCGAGGAGCCAAAAGTGTCGAGTCTTGGCCTGTCATAATCTTCCGAGCTGCAACGAGAGGAGGCAGAAGAGGAAGAGGAGGGGGAGGAGAGAGAGATGGGGGGATGGAAGGGGGTTAGGGAGGAAGGGAGGGAGGAGGGGGGGAAGAAGCCAGGCAGGCAGGAAGGGAGGGCGAATCTCACCCCATCTCACCCCCCCCTCCCTCACACGCACCACCACGGAGCACCAACCGCGCGCGTCACTCCTGCTGCAGAATTTAGAACAAATCTCTCCAGCTTCTGCGTCAGCGCCTTCGGTACAGTGAGAGAGAGAGGGAAGGAGAGAGTGAGAGAGTGAGAGAGAGAGAGAGAGAGAGAGAAAGAAATGACACGACCATTATCACCGGCCGCATAGTCCGCCAACAAAAGGTTTCAAGTGTTGAGTAAATTGCTGGCGACACGTGGGATAAAACCTTTCAGTGTTTCTTGATGTCCTGTCATAGCAGACAATCAAGAATATCCTTACAATTACGCATGTCAGTCTCTCTCCCGCGGGATGAGTGGCGTAGGACACCTTGGTCTTACCCTCGGGGGGACTTCAGACTTAAAGGACCCCCTGACATAAGGATGAAAGTGTATGAGGCTGTGGTGAGGTGGGTTGTGGCCCCTTGAGTCTTATTCATATGCAGGACAAATACACCTCCGTTGATAGAGTAAAGTGTCACCAATAATGAACTGAAATTCACCAGAAGCAACACTGCAATTATTCTAATGTGTGTGTTTGCTGATTATGGCCTCAGACCGCAGAAAGAAACAAAGGGGAGGAATTCCGTGAAAATCTTAAGAAAGTGAATTGTAAGCCCGGCATTTAGACGCACGAGAATATAATTGTGCGGAGGGAGATTGTTTGTGTATTTTCAAAAGGGGGTAAATGGACGGGGGGAAGACGGGGAGTTTTTGATAAAGGATTGTAAGAGTGACGGGTGGTGGTAGTGGTAGTACTGGTGGTAGTGGTAGTACTAGTGGTGGTGGTGGTAGCGATGAAGGTGGTGGTGGTGGTGGTGGTGGTGATTTTGTTCCCGTGTTATTGTTTAAGAGTGATCCATTCTGTTCTTTTGTTCTCGTGTTGTGTTTGTTTATTTGTTTGTGTTATTGTCTGAATGTTTCTCAATTTATTTTTTTTTTTATTTTTTTTTTTCGATATCATTAATATATTTTGGTGTTTTATTTATGTTTATTCAATTTTGTGTTTTGTTCTCTTGTTCGCACGGTATGTTGAGCCATCCGTCCGTCCGTTCGTCCGTCACTTTTTATTCCTGCACTAATCTTGCTCTCTATAATTAGTAATGACCAGGTTTCCTACGCATCAGTATAACCTAACCTAACCTACTGACTTAACTGATGTATATTTTTTCATTAATTTTTGTAGTAGTAGAAGGCATTATTATTATTATTATTATTATTATTATTATTATTATTATTATTATTAATATTATTATTATTATTATTATTATTATCATTATTATTATCATTATTATTATTATTATCATTATTATTATTATTATTATTATTATTATTATTATTATTATTATTATTATTATTATTATTATTATTATTATTATTATTATTATTATTATTATTGCTGTTTTCATTGTTGTTATTAATATATTTGTTGTTGTTGTTGTTATTGTTGTTGTTATTTACCGTTGCAATATAACACAAAGATCAGCCCCTCTTACCTGTCATCACCTGAAATAACATCATTAATTAACATCAATAGACTCACTGAGAACTGTTTGATGTTCAGCCTTCCTGTTCACCTGTTATTCATTGTTTATTATCTGTTGTGTCTTGTTATTGATACATTATCATTTATTATACATAGTCTTATTCGTTATTCTGTGTTGTTTATCATTATTTATTGTATTTTTCACTATACCTTTTATTCATTCTTATGTTATTTATTTGTTGCTTCTTCTGTGTTTATTGTTATTATTTACGCTCTCTCTCTCTCTCTCTCTCTCTCTCTCAATTCATCTATTACCGATTCCAATTCCCAGTCTTTCATTGGCACCATTCCAATTCTTCTCATTCCCATCATTCTTGTTTTTTCCACATTCCCGAGATTCCTCCTCCCCCTCTTCCTTCTGTTCCCACTATTCCTAATTTTCTCATTCCCAGCATTCCAGTTTTCTTATTCCTACTGTTCCTGTTGTTTTAATCTTCTTTATTCCCATCTCCTTTATTTAGTTTTTATTGGCAGTCATTTTTTTTATTTCTTGTTTTGTTCCCATCATTCTCCTATTGTTTCCTTGTCTCCTGTTCCCACTTTTATCTACTTCTTCTCTTCATCTTTATCTTCTTTTCCATTTAATTCCTATTAATATTATTGTTGTTGTTTTGTTATTATTATTGTTATTATTATTATTATTGTTATTGTTATTGTTGTTGTTGTTATTGTTGTTGTTTTGCTTTTCTTTCATTCTTATTATCTTTATTTTCTTCCTCTCTACTTTCTCCTTATCATTTATATCACTATTACGAAACTATTGTTGTTTATTTACATTGTTCATACTCTCTCTCTCTCTCTCTCTCTCTCTCTCTCTCACCCCCTTCATTCGTATTCTTCTCCCTCCTTCCTTCTCCCTCTCCTCCCCTCCCCTCCACCCTACCATTATTCTCGTGTCAGTTCTTCCCGCATCATTTAGCCTGAAGGCCCACTCGCGGACGGACTGACGGACGGACTAACGGACAGACGGACGGACAGACGAACGGACAGACGGACGGACAGACGAACGTAAACCCCGAACCAACCTTAAGAGTTATAGTCCCGACGTTCTTGTCCTCTCTCTCTCTCTCTCTCTCAACTCCCTCTCTCTCTCTCTCTCTCTCTCTCTCTCTCGCTCGCTCACAGGGAGAGATATAGAGGGGTTGAGGGGAGATAATGAGAGATAGAGAGAGATTGATTTTGAGGAGAACGTGAGATACAGAGAGAAGTTGAGGGAGACAGTGAATAAGAGATAGAGACAATGAATGAGAGATAGAGACAATGAATGAGAGATAGAGACAATGAATGAGAGATAGAGACAATGAATGAGAGATAGAGACAGTGAATGAGAGATATTTGAGAGGTTGATCTCTATTGGAACGAAAAGCAGAGATACACTGTTATCTTCCTCCTCCTCCTCCTCCTCTTCCTCCTCTTCCTTCTTCCTTTTCTCCCCTCCTCCCCTCCTCCTCCCCTCCTCCTCCCCTTCCTTCCTCCTTCCTTTAGATCAATAATTAAGGACAAGCGAGGCAATACGAATGAGTCATTTGAATGCAAAACTAATTAACGATTTCTACCCGACGGTCTTTAAGGGAGGCCTTTGTCTGTCGGGCCGCTCAAGAAGTACCGCTCGGCTGTCTTAACACTGGGAGCTGCTGCAGGGCCTCGGGGTGGATAGATGAATGGTTGGATGGATGGAGGGATGGATGGATGGAGGAAGGGAAGGAGGGAGGGAGACTGGGGTGGTGGGGTGGATAGTTGGATGGTTGGTGGAAAGGATGGATGGAAGGGAGGGATGGATGGATGGAGGAAGGAAGGGAGGGAGGGAGACTGGGGTGGTGGGGTGGATAGTTGGATGGTTGGTGGGAAGGATGGATGACTGATGGAAGGGAGGGAGGGATGGATGGATGGAAATTTGGATGAATGGGCAGAAAATGGATAGGAGGAAAGAGAGAGAAATTTTGAGAGAGGAGACGTAGATGAATGGATAGACGAGGATTGAAGGGATGGAGGAATAGATGATTGGAGGGATAGAAGAGGAGAGGGAGGAACCGTATTAATTATTCAAATAAGAATCTTTGGAGGTGGTGGGGTTGTGTTGGAGGTTGAGGCTGTGTTGGAGGTTGAGGCTGTGTTGGAGATTGAGGCTGTGTTGGAGGTTGAGGCTGTGTTGGAGGTTGAGGTCGTGTTGGAGGTTGAGGCTGTGTTGGAGATTGAGGCTGTGTTGGAGGTTGAGGCTGTGTTGGAGGTTGAGGCTGTGTTGGAGGTTGAGGCTGTGTTGGAGGTTGAGGCTGTGTTGGAGGTTGAGGTCGTGTTGGAGGTTGAGGCTGTGATGGAGGTTGAGGTCGTGTTGGAGGTTGAGGTTTACATAGACAAAATCATATCATGGAGCAGCAACATGGTGTCCAAATTTCAGTGACTGACTCTGTAGGTGTGTGTGTGTGTGTTTAAAAGACCCTGGCCGTGACTATGTACACTAAGCACTGTGTTGGTTTTATCAGCAAACAAACATGTGTACATCGATCAGCACTGAGGCCATTTTCAACACCTGTGATAAAATACACACACACACACACACACACACACACACACACACACACACACACAGACAGACACACACACACACACACAGACACACACACACACACAGACACACACACACACACAGACAGACAGATGACAGACAGACTACTACAGTACATGGAGGTGAATCAACATGAATAAAATATATGACAATAAATAGAATAATTATCTCTTCTCTCTCTCTCTCTCTCTCTCTCTCTCTCTCTCTCTCACACACACACACACACACAGTGGCAAGGCAGTTGGATAGAGGAAGGAGTGAAGGATGTAAGGAGGTGAAGAATAGAGAAGGAAGGACGAGAGAGAAGGAAGGAGAGGTGGAAGTAAAGGAGAATATAGAGGGAGGGGGGGGGATGAGGAAGGAAGAGGCGTGAAAGATTGAGAGAAGGATGAATGAAAGAAGGAGGGAGACGAATGAGTGAAAGAGAGGAAAGTTGAATGAAAGGAGAGGTGAAAATAGGAAAGAGAGAAAATAGAGATTCTGCCATTTCCCAATTGAAAACCCTAAGACGATGCAGCAATTTAGCTCGACGCCTCATTGCTTCAAGGCGTTGCTGTTCCTCTTTTGTTGTGGCTCCTCCCTCCTCCTCCTCCTCCCTCCTCCTCTCCTCTTCCTCACCATCTTTCCCTTTATCTCCTTTTTCGTCGTCTTCCTGTTCTCTTCGTTCTCTCCTCCCTTCCTCCTCCTCTTCTTGTTCCTACCCCTTCCCTCTTCCTTCTCATCCTCTTCCTCTTCCACCACCTCTCCTCCTCTTACTCTTCCTCCTCTTCGTCTCAGCTGACTCTTCCTGATATTTGGCCAGTCTTATATCGTGAACTCTGGCTTTTATGCCTTTTCGCTGGGACCTGTTTGTATATTAGGTGTGTGGGGTGTGTGTGTGTGTGTGTGGGGTGTGTGGGGTGTGAGAGTGGGGAGCTGTGTGTGTGTGTGTGTGTGTGTGTGTGTGTGTGTACACAACTGTCATTACAATAACCACCACTACCCCACCACCCCTCACCACCCTGTCACACCTCACTATCACCCTCGCCTCACCCTCACCACATCACACCCCCTCACCACCGTACACCCTCTTACTACCACCCCCACTACCACACCCCTCACCACCTACACACCCTTTACTACCACCTACCACACCCCCTCTACCCACCTCACACACCTACCACACCTTTACCACCCTACCACCCCTCCCTACCACACCCCTCATCACCCCACACCCCCTCACCACCGTGCCACACCCTCTCACCACCGTGCCACACCCTCCTCACTGCCACCCCCCACTACCACACCCTCTCACCACCCTACCACACCCCCTCACTATCCTACCACATCCCCTCACCACCGCGCCACACCCTCCTCACTACCACCACACGACTCTCTTCATTACACTATAGAGGATCGGGTTCTCCCCTCTTCTTCAGACGTCAACACTAACATCATCCAATCAATTTTGAGGAGTAAAACTCTTCCCTAGGACCAAGGGAGCGAACTACCCGCTAATAAGTGGCTGGGGAGGGTGGTGGTCCGTCTTGTGTGGGGTCTTACCGTCAGCTGGGGAGAATAGGGGGAGAGAGGGTGGGTATTTTGACGTCAGCTGGGGAGAATAGGGGGAGAGAGGGTGGGTGTTTTGACGTCAGCTCGGGAGATTAGGTGTCTTACCGTCAGCTGGGGAGAATAAGGGGAGAGAAGGAGGGAGTGATGGAAGGAGTAAGAGGGAGTCTTACCTTCAGATGGGGAGAACAAGCGAGTAACGAAGGTAGGGAGGAGGGTCTTTTCGACAGCTGGGGAAGGGTGATTGCAAGTCATTCTATCAGCTGGGGGAGATCTTCTGGAGGAGGAGGAGGAGGAGGGGGGCGGCGGAATACCCTCATTCGAAGTGTCGTTACCCCGTACATTACCACTGTACACACCCTGCCTCGCCCCCTTCACTACACGTGTTGTTTATCAGAGAATGACTCCCTCATGTATCTGACTGTATAGATATTACGTACAAATTCCGATGATTCTAACCAATCTAACCTTACCAACTCTATAACCTAATCTATCTAAGTTAATGTACCTAAACTAACTTATCTAACCTTACCTTCCCAATGAGTTTTTTTTACCCAGGGGTATTTTTGCCCAGGAGTGTTTTTGCCCAGGAGTGTTTTTGTCCAGGGGTGTTTTTGTCCGTCCATTGTGATTCAGGAAACACACACCACACCTAACTCTTGATCACTAGGTTAGGTTAAATTCTATCTTATGTGGTTATTAATTACCTCCCACACAGGTGATGTTGTGTACCTGGCCAACCAAGAGGGAGGTTCATTGATAAATAGTTAGTTATAATGTTTCCTCTTCATCCATCAGTGCCGTGTTGTTATAATGACTGTTTCTGTGTAATATCAGTGCTTTGGTAATTAAGGTTCTTTTAACATGTAAACTGAATCACTTCTCCAGTAAACGACAGCAATTAAATGTGAAGAATGATGTGTGTATCTGAAGAGTTCTCAGCCTTATGCACTGTATACCTATATTGTTTCCTTTATAATATTAGTATCACCTTGAAAACGCCGGTATATTGTGTTGTTAGTTATTTTTATTTCCCTTAAAAAGCGACACACACACACACACACACACACACACACACACACACACACACACACACAGGTAAACAGTAATTTACTTCAGTTAACCCAAAGAATTACCAAATGCCTTTTTTTTTGTAATTCGATTTATGCTCCCGTACTTACTGGTAACAGGTAATAGTAGACGTATAGTTCTTAGAGTGAGAAGATATTATATTTGCCTATGAAATGTTGTTACTAGAATTTTACATTTGCTTGTATATAGTCCACAAAGCGCATGCAAATTATTGATAAGGAAAACTCGGCTCTTATTACATGACTGTCAGGTAGATCACATTTAATTCGTCTCCTGGCCACGGGAACCGCCACCATCGCGGGTCACCAAAATTAACGCTGAGTGAGCCACCTGTCTATAATACACACCACCTCAAGAGTCATAAGGTAAACAGGGTCAGGGTCTTGTGCTCTTGACGGAGAAGCTTCGGTGGTGTTCTGTGTTTATTACTCAAATAAAAGCCCGCGTGACAGTTTTAAAGAGTCAAGAACACCACAAAACAATCCCAGTCTCCACCAGGGACTAGACGAGAGCACCAATGAAGCGCAAAAAACTGAGATCTCGCCGCTATTAACAGTTCGGAAAACTTAACACTCCCTCACACTGCTCGCTGGCGGCAATTGTCGAGACTCGCGTACGTATTAACATTACCGAGTGTTTGTTGTTCATATTCAAGAAGAGTGAAGTGTTTAACTCTCGTGTTTCTTGACTATTATAAGTGATTTAGTGATTTTTACTGAACCTATTAACCTATCAAGTGAATGTTTAGTGACAGTGTTGTTGGTGGCGACGTGTGTGGACATAGTGTGCACCGAATAAAACTTTGAAGACCCAACACTGAATATAAAAGATAATGTAATATAAGGAACTATGTACGTTATATGACTACTGATAAGTGTGTGTGTGTTCGTGTACTTGGTGTTCGTGGCGACATGAGTGGGGGAGACTTAAGTTCAATCACGAGGTGTGTCGGCAATAACAAGGTATTGTTGGTGTTATTTGGTGTTTAATGGTGCAATCTAAGTTATTTTTATGTTTTTATTTTGTGCATTACCATTACCACCACACTACCACCATTATCATTAGCACCACACTACCACCATTATCATTACCACCACACTACCACCATTATCATTACCACCACACTACCACCATTATCATTACCACCACACTACCACCATCATCATTACCACCACACTACAACCATTATCATTACCACCACACTACCACCATTATCATTACCACCACACTACCACCATCATCATTACCACCACACTACCACCATTATCATTACCACCACACTACCACCATCATCATTACCACTAATCCACCAATCTTACCACCACACTACCTATCATTACCACCACACCACCACCATTATCATTACCACCACACTACCACCATTATCATTACCACCACACTACCACCATTATCATTACCACCACACTACCACCATTATCATTACCGCACACTACCACCATTACATCATTACCACCACACTACCACCATTATCATTACCACCCACCCACCTTATCATTACCACCACACTACCGCCATCATCATTACCCACACTACCACCATTATCATTGCCACCACACTACCACCATTATCATTGCCACCACCCTACCATTATCATTGCCACCACTGCCACCATTATCATTTACCCACACTACCACCATTATCATTACCTACCATTATCATTACCACCACACTACCACCATCATCATTACCACCACACCACCATTATCATTACCACCACTACCACCATCATCATTACCACCACACTACCACCATTATCATTACACCCACACCACCACCATTATCATTACCACCACACCACCATCATCATTACCACCACACTACCACCATTATCATTACCAAAAAACCACACTACCACCATTATCATTACCACCACACTACCACAAATTATCATTACCACCACACCACTACCAACCATTCACACCATTATCATTACCACCCCCACCACTACCATCATCATTACTACCACCATTATCATTACCACTGCACTACCACCATTATCATTACCACCACACTACCACCATGTCATTACCACCACACTACCACCATTATCATTACCACCACACTACCACCATTATCATTACCACCACACTACCACCATGGCCTACCACCACACCTACCACCATCATCATTACCACCACACTACTACCATTATCATTACCACCACACTCACCGCTACATTAACACCACCACCATTATCATTCACCTACCGCCATTATCATTACCACTCCACCATTATCATTATACCACACTACCATATCACTGCCACTCCACCATCATGACTACCACTACCACCTTATCATTACCACCACACTACCGCCATTATCATTACCACACTACCACCATCATCATTACCCACCACACCACCATTATCCATTCACCACACCACACTTAGCGCAATCACTACCGCGTCACCTTACCACCACTACCACCATTATCATTGCCACCACACTGCCACCATTATCATTGCTACCACACTACCACCA
The DNA here is from genome assembly GCF_018991925.1 of Homarus americanus. Taxonomy (NCBI): domain Eukaryota; kingdom Metazoa; phylum Arthropoda; class Malacostraca; order Decapoda; family Nephropidae; genus Homarus; species Homarus americanus. The sequence goes on along the minus strand of NW_024710935.1, from coordinate 6,006 downwards.
TTATCATTGCCACCCGCACCGTTAATCATTGCTGCCACACTCCACCGTCGTCATTACCACCACCACCACCATTATCATTGCCACCACACCTACCGTTATCATTTACCACCCACCTTCTGCCAACGTCATTACCACCCGCACTGCCACCATTATCATTACCACCACACTACCACCATCATCATTGCCGCACACTACCACCATCATTACCCACCACACACCACCATTATCATTGCTACCACACTACCAGCATCGTCATTACCACCACACTACCACCGTCGTCATTGCCTGCCCACTTTCACCGCCAATAGCGTTGCCTGCACGCGTTGCGTTGCCGCCGCACTGCTACTCGTTGACGTTCCACCGCACTGCCACCGTTGCATTGCCGCACTACCATTGGCATTACCACCACCATCGTCGTCGTTACCACCACCATTATCATTACCACACTGCCGCAGGTAGCATTACCGCCACTACCACCATTAACATTACCACCACACTACCACCATTATCATTACCACCACACTGCCACCATTGTCATTACCACTGCACTACCACCATTCGTGCCGCCGCCACACTGCCGTCGTCATTCCACCACACTACCACCATTATCATTACCACCACACTGCCGTCATTGCCATTACCACCACACTGCCACCGTTACCAAAATTGCCCACCACACTGCTGCCATTGCTTGCCACCCACTGCCACCATTGTCATTACCACCACACCACCACCATATTATTACCACCACACTGCACCCGTTATCGTGCACACCTCGTTACACTACCACCATTATCATTACCACCACGCCATTCCACCACGCCACCATTAACCACACTACCACCATCATCATTGCCACCACGCACTGCCGTTAGCGTTACCCACCGCACCCCCATTAATCATTACCACCACTACCCACACATGCATTGCCACCACCACCGTCATCGTTACCACACTCCGCCATTATCATTACCCACCACACTGCCGTCATCTTACCACCACACACCACCATTATCATTACCACCACACTACCACCATTATCATTGCCACCCACTACCTCCATTATCATTACCACCACACTACCACCATATCTTGCCACCACACACCATCATTACCACCCACCATTATCATTACCTCAGCCACCATTATCATTACCACCACACTACCACCATTATCATTACCACACCTCACCGTATCATTACCCACCACCATTATCATTACCACCACTGCCACCGTTATCATTGCCACCACACCACCACCATTATTTACCACACTGCCACCGTTATCCATTGCCACCACACTGCCGCCTTATCATTGCCTCTTACCACCTGCCATTATCGTACCACCACACTGCACCGTTAACCATTACCGCCACACTGCCACCATTATCATTACCACCACCACCTGTCATTACCACCACACTACCGCCATTATCATTACCACCACACTACCACCATTATCATTACCACCACCACTACCACCATTATCATTACCACCACACAACCACCATTATCATTACTGCCACCACCATTATCATTCACTCTGTTATTATTACCACCACCATTATCTGCCACCACGCACCTACCATTATCATTGCACCACCACACTACCGTTATCATTACCGCCACACTACCATTATCATTTTACCACCATCATCATTACCACCACACCGTTATCATTGCTACCCACCACTACCACCATTATCATTACCACTACCGCATTGCCACCACACTACCGCATTATCATTACCACACCACCACCATTATCATTACCACCACACCATTATCATTACTGCCACACTACCGTTATCATTACCACCACCATTATCATTACCACAATACCATTATCATTACCACCACACTACCTACATTATCATTACCTCTCATTACTACCACGGTATCATTACCACACCACACCTTCATTTACCACCACTACCACCTAGCATTACACCACCACACCACCTGTTATCATTACCACCACACCCGCCGTTATCATTACCACCACCAATCATTGCCTCTGTTGACCCACCTGCCACTACCACCATTATCATTACCACCACCGTTATCATTACCCATTATCCCGCACTGCAGCAACCATTGCCACCATTATCGTTACCGCCACCACTACCACCGTTATCGTTACCGCCACACCACCATTATCATTACCACCACACACTCACCATTATCATTGCCACCACCTACCTGCCCCGTCATTGCCACCACACCACCACCATTATCATTGCCACCCACCACCATTATCATTACCACCACACCTGCACCATTGTCATTACCACACTACCCATATTCACTCTATTTTATTGCTACCTTTACCACCACACCACCACCATTATTATTACTACACACTAACACCATTATCATTACCACCACACCACCACCATTTATCATTACCACCACACAACCACCATTATCATTACACCACACTACCACCATTATCATTACCTCACTTATCACCACCACCATCCATCATTACACCACCTTACCGTTACATCATCCACCACACCACCACCATTATCATTTTACCACACTACCACCATTAGTATTACCCCACACCCCCATTCCACACCACCACCTAATCATTACCACCACACTACAATTACATCATTACCTCCTCACCATCATCATTACCACCACTACCACCATTACCATTACCACACTACCACCATTATCATTACCCACCACACCACCACCATTATCATTTCCACCACACTACCACCATTATCATTACCACCACACTACCACCATTATCATTGCCACCACACTACCATTGTCATTGCACTCTGTTGTTGTGCCACCGTTATCGTTACCACCACTACACCATTGTCATTGCCACCACCACCGCTGCCGCCGTTAACCACTGCCGTTACATCGCCACCACTGCCGTTATCGTTACCACAATCATTGCCTCTGTTGTTACCTACCCTGCATTGTCGTACCACCACACCACCGTTGTCATTACCGCCGCCATTATCACCACGCTGCAGCAACCATTACTACCACCACACTACCGCCGTATCATGCCACTGCCACCATTGTCATTACCCACCCACTACCGCCATTGTCATTACCACCACACTACCACATTATCATTACCACCACTACCGTTAGCCGTTACCCACCTGCCACCGTTATCATTACCACCACCATTTATCTGCCACACTTTCCACCGCGAGCCGTTGCTGCCGCATTGCCGTTGCACCACTGTCACCACCGTTGCCGCCGCACTACCTGCACCGTTGCCGTCGCACCACTTCGTTGCCGCCACCACCGTGCCACACTACCGTCACCGTTGCGCAAATGCTGCCGTTGCCGTCATTTCACCGCCACCGTCGCCGCACCTGTCGCCGCCACCGTTGCCGTCTGCGTTACCGCCACCGTTACTGCCGTCACGTTACCGCCACCACCATTGTAATCGTTACCACCGTCGCCGTCACCGTTGCCACCATTGTAAATCACGTTACCACCGCCACCGTCTGTCACCCACTTCCATGCCACCACTACTGCACTGCCACGCCACCACCACCACACTTTCTGCCACCACGCCTGCTGCCGCCCGCACTGCATGCGCCTTGCCGCCGCGGCCGCCGCCTGCGCCGCAGTCGCCGCATTGCGTTGCCTGCCGCCATCGTTGCTGCCGTACTTTCGCCTGCCACCGCACCGCTTTCACCACCGCCGCCTTCGCACTCTTGCCACCTGCACTGCCACCGCCACCAGTACCACCACCACCACTGCCTGATACCACCACCACAATGCCACCACCACCACCACCACCACGGTCTGCGCCTGCTGCACCACCACCCACCAGTGCCGCCACCGCCGCAATGCCACCACCACCGCCACAGGTCTGCACCGCCGCAAATCACCAGTACCACCACCACCACCAATGCCACGCCGCCTGTTTCCCACCACCACCACAGTGCCACCACCACCGTCACAGTACCCACCGCCACCGCCTGATGCCACCACCCTGCCATTGCCTTACCATCCTCACCTGCCTAACCACCCTCATCATCATCATCACTACCCTTGATTTACTATTTCTTGTTTGAGTGTCGCGTTAGCAATGAATATGATCTGGTTGCGTGTTGTGAGTGGTGATGCAGTGGCAACCATGGCCTGTATTCACTAATGTCCTTTATATTCTCCATTTTTCTTGTTGAAATGTGCCTTTTGCTTTGCTTTCTCTCTCTCTCTCTCTCTCTCTCTCTCTCTCTCTCTCTCTCTCTCTCCTTCCTTCCTTCCTTCACTTCCTTCCTTCCTTCTTCCCTTTGCTTCCTTCCTTCCTTCCCTATTTGTGTTTGTCAGTCATTTTTTTTTTAAATGGAAGGCTCAGCTCTGATGTGGGGCACAGAGATGAAGGGGAGATGAAAGTAAATGGAAATAAAATTGCCTTGAAATGAGTGGCTTCTGATGCACTATGTTGTTGTGCTGGTTGCTTCTTTAACTCTGTGCCTTGATACGCCATGAAAGGGTGTCATTACTGTAGGCTCTTGTAGAATCGCTTGAAAAAAAATTCTCATTGAAATGACGTGTGTTGATGGTGGTGTGACTTGTGTCTTGCCCTCCCCCCCTCCCCCCTCCTCCTCCTCCCTCCTTCTCCTCCCCCCTCCTCCCCTCCCCCTCCTCCTCCTCCTCCCCTCCTTCCCCCTCTCCTCCCCTTCCCTTCCCTCTCCCCTCCTCCTCCTCTCCTCCCCTCCTTCCTCCTTCTCCTCCTCCCCTCCTCCTCCCCTCCCTTCTTCTTTGTCTTCTTTGCTTCTTACCCTCCCTTCTCCTCTTCTTCTGTCCCACCTCCCCTTTTCTCATCTCCTCTCTCCTTCTGTTCATCTTCCTTCCTTTCTCCTCCTTCATCTTCCTCGTATTATTTCCTTCCTTCCTTCTCATTACCTCTCCTTTCTCCTCCTCATCTCCCCCCTCTTCTTTCTCCTTCCTCCTTCCTTCCTCCTCCTCCCTCCTCTTCCTCCCTCCTACCCTTAGGTGAAAGAGGTCGACCTCTTTCCTCCTCCAAGTCTCCCTCGTCCTCCCCATTCAGCCACCAGGCCTTGTAGTATTCAGCTCATCTCCAGCAGAGTCCCCTCCCAACCTTTGTTTCTTGTCCGCTCCTTGTAGAAATGGTTCAGGTAGTTTTTCTTTCCATCTCCTTTGAGGCAGCGTTGCGTGTGAAACTTGTTGGTGGTGGTGGGGTGGGGTCAGAGATGGGGTGGGAGACAGGTGGAATTCAGCGGTGGTTGAAGTTGACCAGGAGGTGGTGGAGGTTCAACAGTGAAGATGGTGTTAATTGTTTGACCGTGTTCAACAGTGGCGAGATGAAGTGTTGAGAGAATGAAATCTTGAATAATTGAGACGGGTATTTGAAACTTGAGGGCTGGAGGTGTGGTGGTGTGGGTGTGGCGGGCTGGAGTGTAGGTGCCTGAGTAGTAGTGTTGGTAGTAATAGCTTGGCTTTACTACATTTTTTATTATAACCTCAGCCTCCCCCAATATACACCTTCCTTGCCATTTGTATTACCATCCTTATTGTCTATACACCCATGCTTCTCCTAACCGTGTTGAAATGGTGTGTCATCTGCAACATTCAGCAACTGTGCCTCACTCCTTCTCTGTTGTCTGCTTTGCAATGCTCTCGTTCCTGGTACCATTAATAGTAGTGTGTGTATGTGTGTGAGATGAGAATAATGTTAGCAGTAACCGTGTATTTAAACATATAAATGCATTTTGCACTCAGTATATAACAGTACTTGGTCCTTCCTTTTAATAAATATTATAATATAAAACCACTGTTATACTTATATCCCTCTATATTCTCACAATGCAGTTTTTGTAGCATTTCAATAATAATTCAGCTATTTTGCTTTCTGCTTTAAAAATAACCACAATTTGCCTTAATATTGTTTTGAATAATTTTATAAGTAATATATATGTAGACAAGTAAATAGATATAAACCATTGAAATGTTAAGTTTGGGTGATAATATGTTGAGCAATACTGTAATA
>NW_024710934.1:0-8295 GCF_018991925.1 Homarus americanus | reverse complement strand
TCCCGAGCTTCTCTCTGTCAATTCGATAACGAAGGAATATTGTAACAAAATCAGACGTTGGTTGTTGTTGCTGATGTTGTTGTTGTTAATATTGTTTTAGTTGTTGTTGCTGTTGTTGTTATTCTTGTTGTTGTTGATTATGTTGTTGATATTGTTTAAGTTGTTGTTGCTGTTATTGCGTTATTGTTGCTCTTGTTGTTATTGTTTTATTGAGACAAAATAGAACATTTAACAAAAGATTATCGTAACATAATCTTACCTTATTATATATTTGGTGGAAGGAATTAACTGAGGCTATTAAACAAAGATGTTGAGGACAGTAGTACAGGTGTTTTGTTTATAATGTGTCAATGAATCATTTAAGAAGTTCAGAGTGTGTGTGTGTGTGTGTGTGTGTATGTGTGTGTGTAATAGTAATAATAATAATAATAATAATTAACGGATTATTGAAAGAGCTTGGCAGCCAGAAGGCTGAAAATATACAGTTACATATTTGGGGAATGGGTTACGAATTACAAATAATATACAAGTAACATAAGTGACACAAATAAGACATATAATAACTAGATGGGAAAAAGCTCAAACTACAGTTCATTTCAACATAGTGACAGTGTAAGGAGCAGTGTTTACTGGGAGTGAATACACTGATTGTGACAAAGCGGCTGACGAACCTGCCTGGCTGGGACTGGCCTGGGCTGGATGCGGTTGTGGTGTCGAACAGTAATTCTCGGACAAGGGATCTCAGGTGGTAGTAGGAGTCGGTGTCGGGGATGGTGTAGAAGCTTCTTACCAAATTTGCAGATGAGGTCGTGGTGATGGTCAGTGTGTGTGTGTGTGTGTGTGTGTGTGTGTGTGTGTGTGTGTGTGTGTGTGTGTGTGTGTGTGTGTGTGTGTGTGTGTGTGTGTGTGTGTGTGTGTGTGTGGAAGTCATCAACTCTCGCTAAGGTGAGGTCGTGTGCTCGTCGAGGGTTACTTGTTGTATGACCTTTTAGAAAGACAGACAGACAAACAGGCAGGCGGGCAGGCAGGTAGACAGACAGGCAGGCAGGCACATACATACATACATACATACATACATACATACATATACGTACATACATACATACATACATACATATATACATACACACATACATACATACATACATACATACATACATAAAGAGGGAGACATTTTGTAAAATAAAGAGAGAGAGAGAGAGAGAGAGAGAGAGAGAGAGAGAGAGAGAGAGAGAGAGACAGAGACATCCTCCTACACTCAGGATATGGTCTGATAGCCAAGACGTGACCTACCTACTATCACACATCATGTCTCTCTGTGTGGCAGGGAGGGAAGACAGGGAGACTAGGGAGGGCAGGGAGGAGAGGGGATGAAGGCTAGAGGGTAGGGTGGGAACAGAGGGGAGAGGGAGACTAGAGAGGGCAGGGAGGAGAGAGGGGGAATAGTAGGGAGGGTAGGGACGAGAGGAGAGGGAGACTAGGGAGGCCAGGGAGGGAAGAGAGGGAGACTAGGAAGGGCAGAGAGGAGAGGGAAGGAATAGAAGGGAGGGCAGGGAGGGAAGGGCTGTTAGGAGAGGAGAGGGAGACTAAAGAGGGCAGGGAGTAGAGGCGAGGGTGACTAGGGAGGGCAGGGAGGGAAGGGAGGGAGACTAGGAAGGGCAGGGAGGAGAGGAGAGGGATACTAGGGAGGTGAGGGAGGGAAGGGCGGGGAGGAGAGGAGAGGGAGACTAGTAAGGACAGGGAGGTAGGAGAGGGGAAAGATAGTGGGGAGGGAAGAGAGGGAGATCATCACTACACAGTTCATAGCATCATGATACATCATCACTATAGTTCATATCATCACTACACAGTTCATACCATCACTATACATCATCACTATATTTCACATCATAACAACATAGTTCATAGTATCACTTCACATCATCACTACACAGTTCATAGCATCACTATACATCATCACTATAGTTCACATCATAACTACATAATTCATAGTATCACTGCACATCATCACTATAGTTCACATGATAACTGCACAGTTCATAGTATCACTACACATCATCACTACACAGTTATAGTATCACTACACATCATCACTACACAGTTAAGCATCACTATAGTTCATATCATAACTACACAGCTCATAGTATCACTTCACATCATCAATACACAGTTCATAGCATCACTATAAATCATCACTATAATTCACATCATAACTACACAGTTCATAGTATCACTAAACATCATCACTACACAGTTCATAGCATCACTATACGTCATCACTATAGTTCACATCATAACTACATACTTCATAGTATCACTATACATCATCACTACGCAGTTCATAGCATCACTATACATCATCACTATAGTTCATGTCATAACTACACAGTTCATAGTATCACTACACATCATCACTACACAGTTCATAGCATCACTATACATCATCACTATAGTTCACATCATAACTACATACTTCATAGTATCACTACACATCATCACTGCAAAGTTCATAGCATCACTATACATCATCACTATAGTTCACATCATAACTACATAGTTCATAGTATCACTATGCATCATCACTACACAGTTCATAGCATCACTATACATCATCACTATAGTTCATATCATAACTACACAGTTCATAGTATAACTACACATCATCACTACACAGTTCAGAGCATCGCTATACATTATCACTATAGTTCATATCATAACTACACAGTTCATAGTATCACTACACAGCATCACTACACAGTTCATAGCATCACGATACATCATCACTATAGTTCACGTCAAAACTACACAATTCTTAGTATCACTACACATCATCACTACACAGTTCATAGCATCACTATACATCATCACTATAGTTCACATCATAACTACTCAGCTCATAGTATCACTACACATCATCACTACACAGTTCATAGCATCACTATACATCATCACTCTAGTTCATATCATAACTACACAGTTCATAGTATCACTACACGTCATCACTACACAGTTCATAGCATCACTACACGTCATCACTGTAGTTTACATCATCACTCAGCTCTGTAGTAGCGGGTAACCTCTTACTACATTCTTTCACAAGTGCCTGAGGAGCCTGGGGCACCTGGGGTGCCTTTATTATATATCTATAAAACATTTTCTTTGCAAAATGGGTGATCAGTACAAAAGATTTTTTCAAGAATCCACCAGTCAACTCCAAGGCATGGACGCCGAGTTAGCCGAGGCTTACAACACTTTAAGTGGTGTAAGGGTTGTGGGCTACAGCGTCTCCCTTGAAATTCCCGCCAACACAAACCTAAACTTTGTGTTGGATAAAATTGCAGATCTGGAAGACCTCCGTTACCACAACATGACCGTAGTACAAGGATGCTCGTACCTACGGGAAGAAGTAAAAAAACTGGAGAAGATTCCAGACAAGGGGATAATGTTTTATTATTCCGCCTTGACCGGAAAACAAACTAAGAACGGGTACGTCAAATTTGAATATGTGGTGATTCCACCATTGGCGTTGCAGAAATTCAAAATTTGTTTCAAAAAGGAAAGTTTCGATAGAGAAACTATTTGTGTAATACATTACTTTATTACCGACTCACTCTCCCGCCTGGCCCGCTGCACCACAACAAGTGAGAGTCCCCAGGTGACCGCCGAAAGGGACACTCCCCAGGAGGTGGTCAACGACAGTGACACTCTGCAGGAGGTGGTCAACGACAGTGACACTCTGCAGGAGGTGGTCAACGAGAGTCACACTCTCCAGGAGATGGTCAACGAGAGTCGCACTCTCCAGGAATTGGTCAAAATGGGAGAATACGACAAAGGTTTTTTCCTGGCAGCTGCTAGCAAACTTCGTAGCGTGGTCGACGAGTTAGCCAAGGCTTACACAAATTTAAGTCGTGTAAGGGTTGTGGGCTGCAGCGTCTCCATTGAAATTCCCCCCTACACAAACGTAAACTTTGTGTTGGATAAAATTGCCGATCTGGAAGACCTCGGTTACCATAACATGACCGTAGTACAAGGATGCGCGTTCCTACGGCACCAGGTAAAAATCCTGAGAAATTTACCAGACAAGGGGATAATGTTCTATTATTCCGCCAAGTGCGGAAGACAAACTAAGTACGGGTACGCCAGGTATGAATATGTGGTGTATCCTCCACTGGTGTTGAAGAAATTCAAATTAGGCTTTCAAAAAGAATGCTTCAATACAGAAACTATTTGCGTAATGCTAGATAATGCTATTAAATCATAGCAGCTCATCAACAAAGGCCTTGCCTCCTTCACCACAACAAGTGACAGTCCCCAAGTGGTCACCGACAGTGACGCTCCCCAGGAAGTGATCGCCGACAGTGACACTCTGCAGGAGGTGGTCACCGACAGTGACACCCCCATGGCGGTGGTCAGCGACAGTGACACTTCCCAGGAGGTGGTCACCGAAAGTGACGCTCCCCAGGAGGTGGTCACCGACAGTGACACCCCCATGGAGGTGATCACCGACAGTGACACTCTGCAGGAGGTGGTCAACGAGAGTCACACTCTCCAGGAGATGGTCAACGAGAGTCGCACTCTCCAAGAATTGGTCAAAATGGGAGAATACGACAAAGGTTTTTTCCTGGCAGCTGCTAGATAACTTCGTAGCGTGGTCGACGAGTTAGCCAAGGCTTACACAAATTTAAGTCGTGTAAGGGTTGTGGGCTGCAGCGTCTCCATTGAAATTCCCCCCTACACAAACGTAAACTTTGTGTTGGATAAAATTGCCGATCTGGAAGACCTCGGTTACCATAACATGACCGTAGTACAAGGATGTGTCTTTACGGCACCAGGTAAAAACTTGAGAAATTACCAGACAAGGGATAATGTTCTATTATTCCGCCAAGTGCGGAAGACAAACTAAGTACGGGTACGCCAGGTATGAATATGTGGTGTATCCTCCACTGGTGTTGAAGAAATTCAAATTAGGCTTTCAAAAAGAATGCTTCAATACAGAAACTATTTGCGTAATGCTAGATAATGCTATTAAATCATAGCAGCTCATCAACAAAGGCCTTGCCTCCTTCACCACAACAAGTGACAGTCCCCAAGTGGTCACCGACAGTGACACTCCCCAGGAAGTGATCGCCGACAGTGACACTCCCCAGGAGGTGGTCACCGACAGTGACACCCCCATGGCGGTGGTCAGCGACAGTGACACTTCCCAGGAGGTGGTCACCGACAGTGACGCTCCCCAGGAGGTGGTCACCGACAGTGACACCCCCATGGAGGTGATCACCGACAGTGACACTCCCCTGGAGGTGGTCACCGAAGAGGACACTCCCCTGGAGGTGGTCACCGAAGAGGACACTCCCCTGGAGGTGGTCACCGAAGAGGACACTCCCCTGGAGGTGGTCACCGACAATGACACTCCCTTGGAGGTGGTCACCGAAGAGGACACTCCCTTGGAAGTGTTCACCGAAGAGGACACTCCCTTGGAGGTGGTCACCGAAGAGGACACTCCCTTGGAGGTGGTCACCGAAGAGGACACTCCCTTGGAAGTGTTCACCGAAGAGGACACTCCCTTGGAGGTGGTCACCGAAGAGGACACTCCCTTGGAAGTGTTCACCGAAGAGGACACTCCCTTGGAGGTGGTCACCGAAGAGGACACTTTGAGTGTGGTCACTGAAAAAGGAGCCACTCCCTTTGAGTGTGGTCAATGACAATGACACTCCCATGGAGGTGGCTTCACTGAAGAGACTCTTGGAGGTGGTCACCGAAGAGGACACTCTCTTGGAGGTGGTCACCGAAGAGGACACTCCCTTGGAGGTGGTCACCGAAGAGGACAGTCCCTTGGAGGTGGTCACCGAAGAGGACACTCCCTTGGAGGTGATCACCGAAGAGGACACTCCCGTGGAGGTGGTCACCGAAGAGGACACTCCCCTGGAGGTGGTCACCGAAGAGGGCACGCCCTTGGAGGTGGTCACCGAAGAGGCCACTCCCTTGGAGGTGGTCACCGGAGAGGACACTCCCCTGGAGGTGGTCACCGAAGAGGTCACTCCCCTGGAGGTGGCCACCGAAGGGGATACTCCTTGGAGGTGATCACCGAAGAGGACACTTCTGGAGGTGGTCACGAAGAGACACTCCCTTGGAGGTGGTCACCGAAGAGGACACTCCCTTGGAGGTGGTCACCGACAATGACACTCCCATGGAGGTGGTCACCGAAGAGGACACTCCCCTGGAGGTGGTCACCGAAGAGGACAGTCCCTTGGAGGTGGTCACCGAAGAGGACACTCCCTTGGAGGTGATCACCGAAGAGGACACTCCCCTGGAGGTGGTCACCGAAGAGGACACTCCCCTGGAGGTGGTCACCGAAGAGGGCACGCCCTTGGAGGTGGTCACCGAAGAGGCCACTCCCTTGGAGGTGGTCACCGAAGAGGACACTCCCCTGGAGGTGGTCACCGAAGAGGTCACTCCCCTGGAGGTGGCCACCGAAGGGGATACTCCCCAAGAAGTGCCCCGTAGAGCTGCTGCACAAAAGCTCCGGGCCAATAGGCCTCCTCACCAGGCCAAGAATACCTTTGTCCCAGGGGCCAAAGGTCATCTCAAATCATAGGCTGAGCACCCAGCTAACAGGGTCGCTGAAGCCCGTAAAGCTGCTGCCCAACAGGCCCGGGCCATAGCCATGGAGCACCGCCTGAAAACTCGGGCCAAGAATACCTTGGTCCCAGGGGCCAAACGAAATCTCAAATCAAAGGCTGAGCACCCAACTAACAGGGTCGCTGAAGCCCGTAAAGCTGCTGCCCAACATGGCCATGCCATGGCCAAGGAGCGCCGCCTGAAAACTGCTATGAAACAAAAGTGATTAATCCACGTTGTTTTCTTTTTGTTTATGTTTTTGTGTAAACTAAAAATAAAGTATAAATTAATATTATTTGTATAATTACTCCACAAATAACTTATAAAGCATCTCCTGCATACAATTCTTACTGCACTTACTTATCACATATATACAGAACTGATAATACCTGGGTATAAATAACACTTAAAAATAGCCCAACTCTCATATACAAACATATCACTCACCGGGGTAATCTGTCTTGCTGTCCAAGCATTTTCCTAGTTTATGGCCAACAATATAGATATATATATAAATATATATATATATTGTTACGAACCCCTCCACCCCGCACTACAAACCACGCCATCTATTGTCCTGATCTACCTACCCAGCACCACGAGCAACGCCATCTAGGGACGAGACACGAGTATGACTCGTCTTAGTTACCACTCCGAGGTTTCCCTTCTCCCTATCCTGGTTGTTGCGTCACCTCCTCAGTCTTCTTTGTCAGCTCCAAATCGAGGAGAGAGCACTTGGCTCTGGGAAGTGACCACAGGATCATCTATCCTCTAAACCTACGTGCAGTGACTACCTACCGTCTTCTACATACTCAGCCTTACTCGTCAGCCATCTCAGCTCCTCACTTAAGTACTATTATCTTGTATTAATTTCCCCACGTCCACTTGCTTCGAGATTGTTTAAGGGTAATTTATAAGCTGAATATTTTGTTAAGGGATTTATGGTACTCTATTATATACAACGAAAACTCGCATCCTTTGTCTACCCTTTTATAGTCCGATTGTCTTTGTTGTTTTTTTTATTGTTGTTACCTGTTGGGATCTGGGTAGACGAATAACTATATTCTAAATCCCCAACTCGTAACAATATATATATATATATATATATATATATATATATATATATATATATATATATATATATATATATATATATATATATATATATATACATATATATATATATATACATATATATACATATATATATACATATATATATATATATATATATATATATATATATATATATATATATATATATATATATATATATATATATATATATATATATATATGCTTATAACCACAAGGAAAGAAGAAAACACGAAGTTCCCAAGCGCTTTCGTGTAATTCACATGTTCAGGGGTGAGTTAACTTTTGAGAAAAGGAAAGGGTAAAGGAAAGAGAGAGTGAGAAGGCCATCAATAGTAATCATACGGGAAATTTAGCTGTGAAAGATAAAGTTACAGTCAGTCTAATTGAACTGCCGCGTCTATGGCAGAGTTTACTACAAAGGTCCCTACTGTGACCCCCCCCCCTCTCTCTCTCTCTCTCTCTCACACACACACACACACACACACATACACACACATACACACACACACACAGGGTGACCCGGTCCAGCACGTGTCATAGACCACAGCTGGGGTGAGGAGGACAAGAATTTAATAACAG